>NC_073302.1:127631521-127931521 GCF_027595985.1 Sorex araneus | reverse complement strand
TGATGTACAGTTACAAACTTATGAACTTTTGCGTTTGCATCTCACTCATACAGTTATTGTTTACCCATCCCTCCACCAGTGCCCATAAACTCTTATTAACTATATGTAACAAGTGAAGGGACACCAGAGTTCTTAAGGAACTACTAATAGATTTGAGGAGAGATTTTAACACCAACACAACAGTAGTTAGTGTTGGACTGATCAACCATATGGAAACACAGCAAGGAAACAACAGCTTTAATTGTGTAGTTGGAAGCCAGGATAAATAGATGTGGACAGGGCTAGCCACCCCCAAATCAAGTGTACATTGTTCTTCAGTGCACATGGGATATTCTCCAGAATAAGCCACATGCTGGGACACAAAACATGTGTTTACCTAGTCGTGAGAATACAAATCTATATAATGAAGGTAGAAATCAACCTTAAAAATAAAGAATAAAGGGTTGGAATAATAGTACAGTGGGTAGAGCACTTGTCTTACACACAGTCAGCTTTGGTCCCTAGAGGACTGCTAGGAATGATGCCTGAGCACAGAGCCAGGAGTAAGACCTGAAACTGCCAGGTATGAACTAAAAACCACAAACAAACAAACATGCACACAAAAATCGCCAAAACAATAAACGGAATACTTGGATACTAAACAATATACTATTGAATGATGAATGAGGCAAAAAGAAAATCAAAGAAGAAATTAAAAATTCCTGGAAATTAATGAGAATGAAGACTTTAGCTACCAGACTTAGTGAGATAAAGAAAAAGCAGATCTAAGAGAGAAGTTTATAGCTATCCATAGTTACATCAGAAGATGAAGTTCAATTCAAACTCATGTTAAAAATTAAGAATTACAAATGAAATCCAAAGGAAGAAGGAAGTAGACAACAAAAATTACAGTGAAAAAAACTGATACATAGGTCAAGAAAGCAATGCAAAAGATCAATGCAACCATTAGCTCTGTTTCTCAAAGGAAGAAAAATGAGATTGACAATCCTTTAGCTGACCAATGTATCACAAATTGAATGGAAAGGGTTACAACAGATACTACAGAAATGCAAATAATCATAAGAAATTATTATGTATATTGTGTCATTAAGCTGAAAAAACTAGAGAGAATGAAATTTTAGAATCATGCAACCTCCTATAAATCAAGAGGAAGTAGAAAATATTTACAGACTAATTACCAGTAAGAAAATTGAAACAGTAGGAAAGAATCTCTACCCAAACACAAGGCCAACTCCAGACAGCTTCATTAGTAAATTCAACCAAATCTTCAAGGTACTATTGCCTTTTCTTCACTCCAAGTACTTGCAGAAAATCTAAGAACTAAGAATTCTTCCAAATAATTTCTGAGGTCAATATTACTCTAATACCGAGATGAGAGAGACATCACTAAAAATGAATATTTCCAATCAATATTCTGATGACCATAGATGCAATGATTCTCAGCAAAACCTTAGTGAATCAAATTCAACAATGTGTCCAGAGGATCATATACTACAATCAGATGGCATTTATTCCAAGAATATAATTCCAGTTTTAGATACACAAATCAATTAATATGACACATTATGTCAACAAAAGACAAGATAAAAATGATATAACTGGCAGAGAAATTTTTTGACAAGATTCAAACTCATTTAAAATAAAAACTGTTAACAAAACAGGAATATAGATAACTTACATTGACAGTAAAGGTCATTTCCAGCAAACCAGAAGCTAACATGATACTCAATAGTGAAAAACTAAAGGCCTCTTTTCTAAGATCAGACACAAGATAGCTATTTCATGGCCACAGCAATTAAACAAGAGAAATTAATCAAGTGGGAAAAGAAATTAAATATTAAAACTGTAGACAAGTTAATGTACATAGAAAATCCTAAAGGTCCTACTAAAAATGTTTTAGAAATAATAAGCTAATATAGAAAGTTTCTGGTCACAAAATCAACACAAAAGAATGTCTTGCAAGCAAGCAATGAAACAGAAGAAAGACAACAAATATTTTTACAATTGGGACCCAAAACATCAAGTACTTCACTTTATATCAACCATTAAAGTTAAAATTTCATGCATCAAAAACTAAAGACACTGTTTATTAAAATAAACATTAAAAGATACAAAGAAATGGAAAAATATTTAAAGTTCAGGACTTGGAAGAATGAATACTGTTAAAATCCATACTCTCAAAAGCATTATACAGATTCAGTGCATTTTCTTTCCAAATTCCAATGACATCCTTCAATGACATAGAACAAAGAGTACTAAAATATATGTGTAACCACAAAACTCCCTAGATAGCCCAAACAATTCTGAGAAAAAAGATTGAAAGCATTTTAGTCCCTGACTTTAAATTACAGTACGAAGCTAGAGTAATCAGAACTGTGATATAGAATAAAAACCAGTCTCTTAGAGTAATGGGATGGAATTGAGAGTACAGAAGTAAATATTGAGATCTGAAGGTAATTAATTTTTGGCACGAGAACTAAGTGGATTAAGTGGGGAAAGAAGGTCTTTACATAGAGTATTGAGAAAACCTATTAGTCACATGCAAAATTAAAAGAAGAAGTAAGTCCCTATGTCATCCCATACATAAAAGTTATTTTTATATGGATTTATAGCCTTGATACTAGACTAAATCCATAAGGTACATTGAATGAAGAAAGCATGGACAGAATTAGTCATGAATGACCTCAAGATGTCTTCAGTGATTTGCTCCCATTGGCAAAGCAAACTACACCAAATCTTAAAAACAAAAATGAGACTGCTTCAAACTAAAAAAGATTCTGCAGGCAATAATACAGTAGATAGTGTACTTGCCTGGCAAGTAACCAGCTTGGATTTGATTCTGGCACCTCATATTGTCCCTGGAGCCCTACTAGGAGTGATTCCTGAGCACAGAATCATGAATAAGCCTTGAGCCCAGCAGGAATGGGCCTCAAAACACAAAACCAAAAATTTAAAACATCTACAGTGTAAAAGAAATTTGGACTAAAATACAAAGATATCCCACTAAATGAGAAAAAAATATTTGCACAGCATGAATCTCTCAAAGGGTAATATCAAAGATATATAAAGAACCTACAAAATTTGATCAAAAAGGTCAAGCAATCCCTTCAAAAAAATAGGAAGGGAGACTGTGTATTCACAAAATAAATAAGTGAGCTGTGGCGATGGTGTCTCCTTCACCTGCCATGGGCGTTTGGTGGCCAAGAGCTTCTTCTCCCACCCCGGCCTGCCCCTCATTACCATCTCCTCCTGTCCCCATGCTACTCTCTCTACACTTTGTCTGGAAGCCTTGGTCTAGCCCCAAGCATTGGGGGTGGCAACTCCACCTAGGTCAGGTAGCACAGTGAAAGCCCTTCCTTCCAGGGAAGTATTTCTAAGATAGGACAAAGACCTCCTGTGTAAAAAACTAAAGAATGCCGAGGGGCGAGTGCACTCGAGGGCTCTCCGGGTGGCTCTGTCTCACCACCCGCGTTCGGTGCTCTGGAACCAGTGTGTGGACTGGATCCGGAAGGCCGGTGGTCAAGGACAGGCGAAGGAAGAACGAGGACCAAGCTGGTTGCTGATTAGTTACCGTTTATTCAATCTTCCATCTTTCTCATCTCCCGCACTCCCAGCTCCGGCCTCTCTCTGGATCTACTGCTCAACTGCTGCCTCTCTCTGGCTTCTCTCTCTCCTCCTCCTTGTCTCTCCCGGTGGATCTGGCCCCGTGGATCTGCCCCGTGGATCTGGCCCCCAGAAAGAAGCTACAAAACCAAAACCGAAGCCCTCTTTGGGCTGAAAGCACTCGGATTTACATCCCAAAGACTAGGCTGGGCTGCAGCAAGAAATCTACATATCAATTACAAACTAGACAGCACCTGAAATTTACATCCCAAAGACTAGGCTGGGCCAGAGCCTGGAATCTACAATGTCAAGTCAAGCCTTAGATCTGTGGGTCAAAGATCAGTTAGGTTTCTGTGACAAAAGGTTTCTGTGACAAAACTCCAGAAGGCAGCTGGAAAAGGGGAAATATTCCAACACTCCTGCAGCCAGGAGATCAGCTTAAAGGTGAAATACCACCTAGGGGGTGTGTTTTGTCTTTTATTAGTGCAACAGCCATTTAAATATTCATCTTAATTCTACTTCTTAATAATATTAGTCCGGGCTGGAGTGACAGCACAGGATAGCACAGGGGGTAGGGCGTTCTCCTTGCATGCGGCCGACCTGGGTTCGATTCCTCTGCCCCTCTTGGAGAGCCTGGCAAGCTACCGAGAGTATCTCACCCGCATGGCAGAGCCTGGCAAGTTATCCGTGGTGTATTTAATATGCGAAAAACAGCAACAACAAATCTCACATAGAGATGTTACTGGTGCCCACTCGAGCAAATCGATGAGCAATGGGATAACAGTCACAGTGACAGTGACAATAATATTAGTCATTTTGTATAGACACAGAAAGAGATACATTAAGCTTGTAGGGTGGCTTTCCTGGGGACAACTCACTATAGATCCCAGACTACAGTGCTCAGGCCAGATTAGTCTTTTCTAACTCTAGCAGGGTCCAAATCTACTTGTTACTCTTTGTTTTTTTTTTTAATTTATTTTATTGAATCACCAAGTGGAAAGTTACAAAGTTCTCAGGCTTATATCTCCGTTATACAATGCTCAAACACCCATCCCTTCACCAGTGCCCATATTCCACCACCAATAAAAACAAAAACAAAACAAAAACAAAAGCAAAAACAAAACAAAAAAAAGTATACATCCACCCCTCACCCCCCAACCCCCCCCCCCGCCCCCGTGCGTGAGTGATAATTTCACTTCCTTTTCTCTTTACCTTGATTACATTCCAGATTTCAACACAGATTTCACTTGTTACTCTTTGGACTATGACAGAATTTGTCCATGACCGTGCTCTTAACTTATATTTAAGTATTATGGCGCTTGGCCTGGCCCATTTCAATGCTAGGGAATCTCACAGCTTGCCCTGGGTCCATCCAGCCCCTCATAAGGACCCTGCTTTGGGATGGTAGGAACTAAGGGCAACTGAAGCTAAGTCGAGAAAATAGATGCCCAGGAGTTTTTGGAGTCAATGAACTCCCAAGTTACAAAAGCATAGCATTAACAGTCTTCCTGTGTCTATACATACAGGATATTGTTCTGAAGTAAACTATACAAATAACGTAAGGGGAGGAGAAAAGCAATATTTCTCTAATAAGTACAAATCCAGAGATTTCTGAAGAATTTGACTTTACAAGTCACAGGTACTGCTTAGGGGATAAATGTGACTGATTGGGGAAGCAGAGCACAGAGGAATGGAAGGGCCTTGGGAGCACTGTGAATGGTATAACCCCAATAAACCTAAGCTCCCCGAATCCAGGGAGAAATGACAAACCAGTGTTATCCTATAGGAGATGAACTGATACTTTCTTGAAGAAGATGATATGCTGATGGGTAACAAACATAGAAAAAAGTGTTTATCATCATTGATTATCAAGGACATGCAAACCAAAGTGACTATGACTTGTGACCTCAGGTCAGTTAAAATTGTCTATATCAAATGCCCAGTTACAAGAGCCGGCAAGAGCAGGATAGGAAAAGGGTAGAGAAGTCAGGACATGATTGGTAAGAACCCAGGATCAGTGGTGGAGGGCTGCTCATGAGCTGATATTAATTTGGTTTGGATAAGAAATATGTGAATTTTTTTGTTAGCTATTTTGTTTCTTTTGCTAGTGTGTAAAAAATATTGTTATCTTTTTCATTACAAAAATGTTTTTATTTATTTTTATTTTTTATTTTTATTATCATTTTTTTTGCTTTTTGGGTCACACCCGGCGATGCTCAGGGGTTACTCCTGGCTCTGCACTCAGGAATCACCCCTGGCAGTGCTCAGAGAACCATATGGGATGCTGGGAATCGAACCCGGGTCGGCCGCGTGCAAGGCAAATGCCCTACCCGCTGTACTATTGCTCCAGCCCCAAAGATGTTTTTAAAGACATCAAATTAGAAGGGGAAAAATTATTTAAAAGCTTGATATTTCTTTGACCAGGATATCAATATAGTCATGCATTTACAACAACTAACTGCATGCCTAGAGCTAATTATGAATCTGTTTGTGGTCAGTTCTAGGATTGTGAACAACTTCTGTAGTTTATTGCTTAGATATAAAATTCCTTAAATTTAGGCTCTTACTGAGAACACCACAGGATTTTCACATTTTACAAGATCTTTATTTATTTATTCCAAAAATTTTGAAAATAACATAATTTACAGATAACTTTCTTAATGGAATAATTTTTAAAAATCAAAGAATTACCCTTTATTTTGATCCCCTGCTCTCAGCCTCACCTTTGTTGTGTCTTTGACAAGAGTATTATGAAAAAATACTATGTTGTTATGAAAAATCAAGGTTCAATATTTGACGTGGGCTTAATTTTTCACACAAAGTAGGTAGGATAAAATTTTCTTTAGTTCATAGTTATATTTGAGTCACTGAACTCAAAATAATGAAAAAGCTTTAATAATTATATTGTTCACACATGACTATGAAAAGAAAAATCCAGACAGAGATTAGGGGTTGCATAAATTAACAGAGGTGAACAAAGATGAAGTACTAAAGGAAGGCTTACTATTGACTGTCCTCCAATCTTGGAGTAAACCTTTATTAAGAAATAGGATTGTAGTAACAATAATAAGAATAAGTACTCATGTCTCCTAATTATTTTTTATTTTATAATACTGAATGTTTTTCAGAGTTCTCTGAAAAAAAAAAAAACAGATTCTTCAGCTTTTCATATTGTGGCCAGGTTTATTATACAGCCCTCAATAACTTATCTGCAATTTTGGAACTAGGGTTAGAGTGAGAGCTCATTAACTGACTTTTCTTCTCAGAATCTATATCTCTAAGTGGCTGGTGGTGTCCCACAGTATTACCTGGGGGCTTGTCAAAGAGCCATAAAAATAGATAATTCCCCTTTGGGGTTTGCAAGACTTCAGTGGAAAGAAATGCAAATTTGGTGATTTACCCTGAAGCAGAGATTATCTTTACTCCAATACCTGATGAACTATTTGAGAATGACAGGCAGATACAAAAGGTTTTGTAGAGCATACTTGAGTAAGAATACTCATGAGCTTACACACGCTGGCATATAATTTGTTTTATTTCTCTGCTCATGCTATGAAGTATAAGTAAAAATTTTATTGATGGCCTGTATATATCAAATTTAACAATGACACCTATTATTGACAAGTTGTACTACATGAGGACTCATGAAACACTAGATAAATTAGATTAAGATGTGTCCTTCTATTTAATGGAAAAAAGAAATTTGCTCCGGAACATCTAGGTATTCTCCTAGTATTATGAGATAGGCCCCATGTTCACCTGTTGGGCATATAAATATTCACAGAACACCAACACTGAGCAAGTCACTCTGATGTCACTGAAAATTTAAAAAAAAAACTTGATCCCTGTAATTATTCCTGAAAATGGAAAGAACATTGACTGTCCACAACACCAAGGATTTACTCTCAGCTTAATAAATAGCTCCTATTCCTTTACTAATTATAGTTCTAGCTTTGATAAATTTTATCAAGATTTTCACACCTTTTCTGCTCCTCTGTAATGACCACTATCTATTTCACAGATTATAAGTTATTTTTGTTGTGTTTTGTCAATTCACTTGCTTTCAACCCTAACGTTGAGTAGTACCTGACTAGATAATGAAATTTGGCGATGCAAATTGTATTGTTTCCAAGTGTCATCATTAATTTTGCTAAGATAGTAACAGGGGTGGAGAGAATTAAGAGAAACATTATATAAAGGAAAAACAATTCTGAACCAGTTTTTCATATGGACAATGGGGAAGAATTATGGGCATTTTGGTGGTGATGATGCATAATAACATTGTGCATCAATTTATAAATTTATACATTGTTGTAACTATATTACCTATCTGACTGGCACATGGCACATCATGCTCAAATTACAGGTATTAGAGGAAGAAGATGAAAATTTCACCCTTCATCTGGTCATGTAGATTTATCCTGGAACTAGAAATATTTTTTAATGGAGTGTGTATGTGTGTGTCGAAGCGCATGTGTCAGTTTTCACTATTTTCCTGCAGCCTGCCCTCTTCTCAGAAATGTTTGGCAAATATTTCCATTGATTATTGTATAACTTACTCAAAGAATAGATGGTGCAGATATGCTTCTTATATAAGTTCCCACAGTGTTCCTTCACCTAGTTGTTTCTGTGTTGCCTGCTCCCAGGTTCTTGCCATCTTTAACGTCTACTGGCCGAATGCCCAAACATATGTCAAAGAAGGAAGCTTTGTCTACATAGAATGAAAGAAATACACAATGTCTACTTGATGCTTAGGGTATATTATGATTGTTAAGGCCTGAAAAGCGATATTCTAGTCTATTTATTTTACTCATTATTTTTCAGGACTGGAGCAATAGCACAGTGGGTAGGGCATTTGCCTTGCATGTGGCCGACCCGGGTTCCATTCGTCTGTTCCCTCTCGGAGAGCTCGGCAAGCTGCAGAGAGTATCCCACCCGCATGGCAGATCCTGGCAAGCTACCCGTGGCATATTTGATATGCCAAAAACAGTAACAAGTCTCACAATGGAGACTTACTGGTGCCCGCTCGAGCAAATGGATGAACAAGGGGATGACAGTGCTATAGTGATAATAAAGTTTTAAAAATAAATTGAAAGTGTATCTTTAAAACTATTATAAATATCTTGCTCTTTAATGGAGTGCCAGTAATTTTTCATGTGAAAGAAGGGTTTTTGACATTGAGGTGAGAAATCCAACCGTGTCATTCAACCATTAAGAAATCATTTTCTGGGGGCTGGAGTGATAGCACAGCGGGTAGGGAGTTTGCCTTGCACACGGCCGACCCGGGTTCAAATCCCAGCATCCCATATGGTCCCCTGAGCACCGCCAGGAGTAATTCCTGAGTGCAGAGCCAGGAGTAACCCCTGTGCATCGCCGGGTGTGACCCAAAAAGCAAAAAAAAAAAAAACAAAACAAAAAAAAAAGAAATCATTTTCCTTTTCCTACCTGGAATATAAACTCAGTGAGCATAGACACTTCTTCCTCTATCTTCTCTCTAGAACAGAAAGCACAACACACAATAAGTATTTATGAAAAAAGTCAGTAAGTGAATAGTACAATAAGCATATTTTGTATTTAGACATATTGAGATGTAATATAAGATAGCAAATAACATTATCCCAGTTCATATAATGCTATAAGTTTAGCTTTGGAATTAGAACTATATTATGTTACAGCTATAAACAAACTACAATGGTGTGCAGAAAAGTAGAGATGGATTGCAATGAAAGTTGCAAAGATGAGTTAGGTAGAACATGAAGAATCTCAACACATGAAAGCATGGATTTATTCATGTGAAGTTAGCAGCATGAATAAAGTTTCATAATTCAAAGGCAAAATAATGAACTGAGCTATCACTTACTGAGCAACCATTCTATTCCATAAATACTAGACTATTTAACTCATGTAAGTCCTGTCGCAAGAGGAAATTATTCCCCACACAAAAATGAATGAAACCAAGAAACACACAGTTATTAACTGGGCAAACCTGGATTTAAATCCAAGTCTAAAGATCTTGGTGGTCTAAGATTTCAAACATTGGATAGTATTTTCAAGTTCTAACTTATTTGCACTTGCATCTAAAATGTAGGTATTGGGAAGAAAAGAAAACAGGATATTAAAAACTGTAAGGTTAGAATAGTGGAGAGAAGTATTTTTCCTATCCTGAATTGTGGTATAAAAATAATTTTGTGGGGCCAGAGAGACAGTAAAGGCAGGTGAAGGGCTTACCTTATAAGTGACCAATCCAGGTCCGATCCCTGGCACCCCACAATTTCCACCAAGCTCACCAAGACTGATCTTTTAGTGCAGAGCCAGGATTAAGCTCTGAATACCACTGGTGGCCTGTAAACAAAAAATTTAAAATAAAAAAAATTGTACCTAAAATATACTAATGCTTTAAAAATGCAATATCTAAGCAGGAAGTGGTAGTAGAAAGCATTTATTATTATTTTCAAATATTATGTGTATATTTTTTCTATAAATGCATATTTACAATTATTATTTTTTTCTCTTTATTTTTTGATCACACCTAGTGGTATTCAGGGTTTACTCCTGGCTTTGTACTCAGATTTCACTCTTTACAGGGCTTGGTGGACCATATGTGGTGTTGGGAACGGAATATGGGTTGGCCACATGCAAGCAAGAGCTTTAACCACTGCTTTATCACTCCAGACTCTGAATCGCTTTAATCATTCAGTTATTTAAAAGTATTATTCAGAAGAAATGCACTATATTTTATGACCTGTGAGAATCCTTGAATTTTAGATAATACTTCAAAATCATTGCAATATAAATATCTCCAAAAATTAAGAAATATTTTGAACTAGTAAAAGAAAATATAGAGCTACCTGAAAAATTTCAGGTGTGGAGCTGGATCAATAGCACAGCGGGTAGGGCATTTGCCTTGCACAAGCAGACCTGGGTTCGCTTCCTCTGTCCCACCCATCTCAGAGAGCCTGGCAAGCTATCGAGAGTATCTCGCCTACACAGCAGAGCCTGGCAAGCTACCTGTGGCGTATTCGATATGCCAAAAACAGTAACAAGTCTCTCAATGAAGACGTTACTGGTGCCCACTCGAGCAAATCGATGAGCAATGGGATGACAGTGACAGTGATACAGTGATAGAGCTACCTGGAGGTTCCTGGGGGACATTCCCATCTCTGCTCAGGACTCACTCCTGGCTGCACTGTAGGGGATCAGACCATAAGGAGTAGCTGCATTCAAAGCAATTTTCATTCAAAGAAAGAAAATCCTGACATTTCTTTCCAGCTTGAGTCATGCATTTAAAAAACTCGAGGAGAGTTCAGAGAAAGAAAATGTTTCAAATGAGTAATAATGTTTATAAACTAAGCATAGTATGATTTAGATGGACAACTGATAATGACAACTGAAAATTGTGTAAATAAGTTTTGATAGTTGAATGAAATAACTGCAATGATTCATTTTCCTCTTTTCATTTATGTTTAAGATTTTTTTTTAAAGTTTGCTAGTATGAATACCTTAACTGAGTTAATAGCATTTGCACCTCTGTATGGAGATTAAAATGTTGACCCAGGTACTGGGGAGATACTTCAGGGGTTTGGGGTGTATTTCTGGTCTACTGTCAGGTGTAATACTGGAACCCCAGAGCACTGTTGGGTGTGGCCTGATTTCCCCGGAGCACCACTGGGGTGGCCCTGGTGGTCCCCAGCACTGTAAGACCTGAGAAGTACCACAAACTCAAACCCTAGCATTGCACTGTCTTGTTTGGTTAGCTGAGTATGGTGAAGGAGGATCCTATTACTGCTTATAATATAAAATAAGAGAAAATTAAACAAAAAAATAAAGGTTAATTCATGTTTCAATGGAATTAGAACACGAAAGCATATATTTTATTCTTCTTGCTACTTCCAAAGGATATATGCCAGAACAATAGGGTCAAGGAAGCTTAGAAGTTAGTAATAATTTATGGATTAGTTGGCCAGAAAGCAATGATTAGTTTCATGTGTCTACTTGGCTAAGCTGTAATACCCACAAGGTTGGTCAAACATGAGTCTTTGTGCTGTTGTGAAGGAATTGTGAATATGGCTATCATATACAATTTTTTGGCTTTGAAGGAAGTAAAATACTTTCTACAATGTGGGCTAGTCTTGTTTAACCAGTTGAAGATTTAAAAGTAAATAATGGTTTCTTTGAGAATTCCATTTCAACACTGCAACACAGACCATTTTACCATAATTCCCAGGCTATCTTTCAGATTGATCAGATCTCACAATCACTTAGCCATTCCTTAAAATTAATCTTTCATAGTTTTCAGTTGTAAAAGTATATATCCATATATATTTATATCTACATTTGTCTAATTTGTCTATATCCATACTTGTATCACTTGTATCACTTGTTGTCCCGTTGACCTTCAATTTGCTCGAGCAGGCGCCAGTAACGTCTCCATTTGTCCTTGTCACGAGCTAGTGTAGCCCAATGTTACCTGCTCGTTCCAGGAATAGGAAGAGCCTCAAATCGTTCATTCAGAGATTTGACAAAGAAATCTGACCATCTAGTTGGTGGGTGGCCACGAGGTCTTCTGACGTCCTGTGGAATCCAGTCGGTAACAGCTCTTGTCCAATGGTCGTCTCTGACCGGCCCATCTGATTTTTGACGCTTTGGCAAATGAGACAGCATCCCTTATTTTTGACCGTCGACAGAGGTCAGAACTCTGGACTCCCTCTCTCACTTGAGTGAGACATGATATTCCCAGCATAGCTCTTTCGATTCCATACAATATCATTTATAACTATATCTGGTTCTGTTTTTCTAGAAAACCATAATTAACACAGTAGAAAAATTAAAGTCCAGGAATATAATGGCTTTTATATTTTTACTGATATTTAAGTAGTGAAGCAGAGATGGCAATAAAAAGATGAGGAAATGAATCATAAAATTCCCTAAAATATTGCTTATAAGGTCAGGAAAGAAATTCAGAACTATTAACTTTCTATTTGACTTTTCTAGTGCATTACGTGCAAAAAAAGTCAAAGTTTTATGTGAAACTAATGCATTAAAATTTCTGAAATCAGAGCACATAAAAGGGGGATAAATTTTTTATTTGATCTAAGGGATGCCATATACGGTTCTTTATAGAAGCAACTTTCCTCAACTCTTAAGATTGTTTTATTTAAAACAGCTTCTTTGGGGCCAGAGTGATAATACAGTGAGTAATGTGGTTGCCTTGCATGAGGCCAACCCGGGTTTAACCCCCAGCATTCCATATGATCCCAAAGCATTGCCAGGAGTAATTCCTAAATTTAGAACCAGAAGTAACTCCTGAGCATCGTTGTGTGACTGCCATACATAAGTATTTTTTTAATAAACAGCTGCTTTGTAAAAGAGAATGAACTACACACATAATCTATAATAAACTCAAGTCTATCTTATATAATGCTTTATTGATGGAGCTCTTTCATATACACTCCTTTCTAAAAGTTTTGCACCTAGTATGAGTTGTTATCACATTTTACAGTGGAGACAACTTGAACACTAGAGATCTTGCCAAAAGTACTCTGAATTGGAGCAACGAACTTTCAGATTTGCACTCTCTTTTCTTTTCATGCTGTCCAGTGATACCAGCAGACATCATTTAACTGGGCTGGATTCTTTTGACCAAGAAGTCTCTACTAGTGAATTTAATTCTTACTCTAATCAAAGATCTTTTGGTTACAGCTTACAGAGTTAGCAAGAGCATCGAGGTTTGTCTTGGAGGAAAACAATCTCCAGAATATTTTTTTCTCATACTTAAGGCTGTGAACTAATCTGTAGGGGGGGATGGAAAATTGATCACAAGAGTACATTGTTGTTTCTATTCTCTCCACATCCCCACAGTGCTCCCTATTTCTAATGAATACCACTTGGGATGTTCATCCTTGGACAATAGACAGAATTAGAGTTTTTTTAAAATTTTTAATGCTATATGACTAATGAAATAAAATGAACATTATTGCTTTATTCTGAGCTTTCCCACCTTAGTTTTCATTTCCTCAACCCAATAGCATTTGCTTTGGGGAAAGGCATTCTACACCATTACATCCAAGAGCAGAGTTGTCCAAAGCCAATTGGATTGGTGCTTTGGACCTCCATCCAGCAAGGATCTGTCACAGAGAATGAGACAAACAGACACAAAGGGACATCACCTGAGCAGCCATAAGAGGGTGTACAGACTGGTTGTTTATTTAACACAATATTGCTCCTCCACCTTGACTCTCAATGTGAACTATTGTTTTAAGCTGACAGGGACATTAAAGGCAGTAAGCACAAGTAAAGTCAATGGGTACATTAAGAACATTCTAGAATATTTCACACAGCCAATGAACTGGCACCCCTAAAATATAGAGTAAGGTCTGGACACTTTCCTAGTCTCTTTTTACCTTTGTTGCCCTCTATATCTGAATGACCCTAAGCTGTTATTTAATCTTTCCTGAGTACTTTTTTGTCTGTGGGTAACCTTTTCTACTCTTTCCTGGGTGCATTAGTTTACATTCTAAGACCTGTTTTTTTTTTTTTTTTTTTTGCACAGGG
This sequence comes from Sorex araneus, assembly GCF_027595985.1. Taxonomy (NCBI): domain Eukaryota; kingdom Metazoa; phylum Chordata; class Mammalia; order Eulipotyphla; family Soricidae; genus Sorex; species Sorex araneus. The sequence goes on along the minus strand of NC_073302.1, from coordinate 127,917,367 downwards.
GACTATCTTGACCTTGGTGTTGGGGCTTGGAATTTGTTAGGAGAAGGATTTCCCACCCAGAGTTTACCTTTATTATGTCTGCAGCTTTTGAGTTGCAAAGATCCAATTCATTTTCAGTCTATTTCTTATACATTCATAGTGAAATTACCCCTAGACTCACCATATTTGTAAGACTTGACTTCTCCCAGCTTGTCTGAGATTCCATGGACCAAGACAGGTTTTTCTTTCTTTCTTTCTTTCTTTCTTTCTTTCTTTCTTTCTTTCTTTCTTTCTTTCTTTCTTTCTTTCTTTCTTTCTTTCTTTCTTTCTTTCTTTCTTTCTTTCTTTCTTTCTTTTTTTTTTTTTTTTGAGACTCAAGGAGTGATTTCTCTCTCTCGAGGCACATCTCTCAAGTCTGCCAAGGAATAAAAATTCAGACAACCAGATAGATCATTTTGATTGGTGCCAAATAAATTTCACCGAGAGCTACGGGCAATAATTACAGCATGTCACTGAGAAATGTGGTGATTTTCTTCTAGCCTCAGACTTCAGGCTTTCCTGAATGCTACCAAAGGGGAGGGGGGGGGGAGAGGAGACAGGCAGCTCTCTCCATAGAAATAGCATAGATGGCTCATAAGCAGGGACGTGACAGGGATAGAGTGCTGCGTTATCCTGAAATGTCTAGACCAGGACACCGGAATTTGGTGGTAACCACTTAGAACCTGCTGCCTTGGTCTGACCTCACAGTGAACTTGTGAACTCCGCCAAACCTTAGGCAAGAGTGGAGAGTAAAGACCCACCATTTTGCTCCAAGTAGGGATGTGGGCTCCTGCTACGGAATAAATAACCTGCTATTGCTTACCAAAAAAAAAGAAGAAAAAAAAAAAAGACTAGCTTTTTGGTTCGGAGTGGAAAGTCCAGAAAGTCTATATGAAAGTCTGCTCCCAGGAGCAGATGGCATGCCCAAATCGATTAGGATTTTGGATCCAAGCATCAGACGCTTTTACACGCAGATAGGGGGAAGTCACATCCAAGGGTCGGGCAGGACCGCTGGGCGAACCAAGTTTAAAGGCAGGAGACATCAGGAAGCTGCAGAAAAGGGTTGGAGAAGCCAGAGACGCAGAAAGGGATGTGAGGGAGGAGGGAGCGGGCGCGGGAGGGGGCAGAGCCGAGAGCTGCGCGCGGACGCGGGGAACAAAAGCTCGGGCAGAGTCTGGCAGCGGCGCTCGGGGAGCACGGGGTGTTTTGAATAATTATTAAAATTAGCATGTGTCTGCGCCATCCTGTGGGTGTGGCGCAGCGCGGCGTGTAAACTCGGGGCGGCGGGAGCGAACGTTGGATTAGCGGCAGCAGCCTGCCAGCTTGCCCGAGGAGAGGGGGACCAGCGCGCGGCACGCCGAGCGGCACGATGGCCTCGTCTCAGGGGAAGAACGAGCTGAAACTAGCCGACTGGATGGCCACGCTGCCCGAGAGCATCCACAGCATCCCCCTGACCAATTTGGCCATCCCAGGTAGGCGCGCAGAGGGCAGCCGACGGGGCGCCCGGCGCCCGCGGCACCCGCCCCGCCCTGCTGTCCCCGCCGCCGCCGACTGGGAACTTGTCGCGCCGCGAAACTCGCCTCCAGGGCTGGGGCTCGGGCCCTGGGGTGGGTGGGTGGGTGGGTGGGGGGAGGGTGGGGGTCCCTCCGGTCTCCTGCATTTGCCATGCTCATCACCACCACCCCAACCTCGGGGACCGTGGCGCGGGGTGTCAAGGTGACTGCTCCCCATCATGTGCGCGAAGAGGGTTGGGGCGGGGAGCAGGTGCGACTCCTGCAGGCGCCCCCGGCCCCCCTCGAAAGGTCCCTACGGCAGAGCCGAAGGATGGGGGCGCTGGCCGGGGTCTCTGAGAAGGAGCGTGCGTCCTAAGGGCTTGACGCGGGCTCCATCGCTGTCACGGAATCCAGCCGATCCTGTCGATTTCCTAGTTTGCACCTACCCGAGTCATTAATATTCGTCTCCAGTCTCCTTTAAAGGGACAAAGCGCTGCCCCAAGAGGGCTGAAAGTTAGGGACCAGTGGCCGCGCGATCGCTGTCCTTGATTGAGCGCCCCAGGCGGGCGAGGAGCGGAGGGCGCCGTTGCCCAAGTCTGCGTGGACCAGGAGGGCCCGGCCCGGGTGGGCAAGCTCTGTGGCGTCTGGTGCACGGGGCTGGTTGCAGCGTGGAGCTCCCCGCGCAGGACGGCACAGACCCTTTCGGGTCTGCATTTGTTGCTCCAGACAGAAGCCAGGCAGGCAAAGCTGCGAGGGCCCCAGAGGCGGAGGGTGGGCTTAACGGGCAGATCCGATGGGAAGAGTGATCGCCCCTGGTCTTGACTGCACTGAAGGCAGGAAACCTAGCAAAGCAGGGACGTGACTGAAGTGGCCCAGGGGAAAGGGCAAATTTCTGGAGTGAGCGCGTGCTGCAGCCCTTCTGCAGGAGGAAGGGTCCTTTCAAAGCAATTTGCCAGGGTGACAGCAGATGACAGATCTATACTTCCTTGCCCCTTCGACCTGATGGTTGGGCTGAGGTGCAAATCCCTGTCACCCTTTCAGGGCCAGACTACAGGACAAGTGACCAACAGGTCTGGAACTGAGTCCTTAGTGGTATCTTTCTTTGGTCTCCACCAGTCCAGGAACCTTTCTCAGTCACTGGGCAGGAAACCCTGTGTGTGTGGGGGGGGGGGGGGGGAGATGGTCAAGGACACTATTAAAGAATAGGGGGGAAATCCCAGGAGCAGCTCTGATACTGACCAATAATTTAGATTCACTGTTCATTTGTCAAGCAAGTGTTGGTGACTAACAGTTACTGTCTAGGATTTGCCTCCTTCCAAGGGAAAGAGAGAACCAACTTCTCCACCCGTCTGCTTGCTACCTAGGGGAACCTGCCCGTTGCTTTCTCCAAGGAGACAGATGAAAGAGAACTTTGTTGGCCAAACATCACTTTCACTTCCCCAGACATCCCTCCCCTCTTCTTTTCCTTTGTTTTTGTTTTTTACAATACCTGGTCCCACCTGGATATTTCCACACATATGATAAGATCAAGTCTGTCTTCTTATAGGTGACTCTAGAGACAGAGGGAGGAGAAAGACTGGTCACTAGACTAGTTCTGACAGACAGAGTGATGCCATGTGTGAATCTCATGTTTCTGCAGTGCACCACTCTTCAAATCCCCAGGAATGTACTTCAGAAACTTTCCCCAAACCCTGTGAGGTGGGCCATGCTGGCACTATTAATAGTTCTATTTCATAGGTGGAAAAATTGACCCTCAGCAGAGCAAGTGACCTGCTAAATGTTCAATGATTTGATGGTTAAATTAGTCTTTAGGGGATATCTAAGAATTTTGGGATTTGTATCTGAATGTTTCAACAGCAACAAGTACTAATTGAGGGGAAAGGGAGTAGGTATTAATAGGAACAGGGCAAGTTCCCTTCTCATCCTGTGGGAGAAAGTGAAACCTCAGTTCAGAGACTTTGATATTCTGATGGTTTTAGAGTAGAGACATGAAATGTTGCTATTGGGGGTTGTAGTGATAGTATAGCAGTTAGGGTACTTGTCATGCGTCGGCCAACCTAGGTGTTATCCCTTATGGTTCCTCAAGCTTGCCAGGAGTGTTTTCTAAATGCAGAACCAGAAACAACCCCTGAGCACCTCTGGGTGTGGCCCTCAAGCAAACAAAATTGGTATTGGACACAGTGGAATTTCCACTGCTTCCCAATAGAATTTTTAGTTTCCCCAACTCTTCTTACTAGTATAATCAAACTGGATACCCTGCGGAGTCTCCCACTCTCACCCTCAGTGCTTTATTAAAATATCACTATATCAGCACACCTGAATTCTCCATCATTCTGTAAAGTTAATTTGGTAGGTACAATGGGGGAGGTGGAGGGGGAGGGAGAAAAGGGGAGATGAGACACCTCTGGACTTGGAGAATGAGAGCCAAGTCCCCGTGCTTCTCATCTTCAGAGACTGATGCCTGTTGATGCTCTGAATGTGAGCCTCTGTGGGGATTTCTGGCTTATAAATATATGCATGTGTATATTTAAACATAAATATACTCCACCATAAATATATTTAAATATAAATATACCCATGCATCTGAAATGAGCGCAGTACCTTCATGCATCACTTGACTGAGAATTTCTGAAGGGAAAAAGATATTCAAACTTCTATAGAGAAGTCTAATTGAACACTATTAAACACTAATGGAATAATTGCCTTAAAATCATGCTAATAGCTTCCTGGCTGCTACATGTTTACTTGACCAGTTGCTTTAGCTTGAATTAAGTAATTATCTCCATCATTTGAAACCACTCCTGATGGTTTTAAAGTGTTTCTGTGGAAGGGAACTGCTGCTGGGTTATCCAGAATACTTCCAATTTTCTTAGGTAAACTGAGAGGAGAATGGAAAGCTAGCTAATTATGAGGCCACCAACCTGGAGCGATGACCCAGGTTACCCAGGGGTAGGGCAAAGGATAATCTGCAGGTGTATTATATTCCCACCAGGAGTGCAGTTGTCATTTCTAAGCATTTATCAAGCATCTGCTTCTTGGTTGCTTTCAAAAATAAGTCTGAGTGGCTATTTAGCATTTTAATGACCCTGGATTTGGTATTGATTGGCCTAAAAACCTATAGCCAATAACTGGTATTAGTGGTTTTCTCTCAATTTATATCTCAGAGGAATAGTAGTGTCAGATATAATGACAGTCATGCAGATTTCAAATAGCATTATCACTCTTGCCTCTTACTGATGATCCCAAACTCAGTCTTCATTCAGACGTGTTTATCAAAATAACCTTGCATTTTTGTATCAGGAATCATGCCTTCTCTCACCAGAAGCAGGTAAAGGAGGAATTACAAGAATAGAGGCAGGAAGATGAAATATGAGCTCAGGTGAAGTGGATCTGAAAATCTTGTGGGTCTGATGCATTTCTGGCATCTTGGAAGCAGAATTCTAACTGTAGTTACTCTAGAACCATAGCGAAGAGATCTATCACAATAGTATAAGCAAATCATTGCTTGGTCTGGGTAAGATGCCAGTGATCTGAGTCTGTCACTGGTAGTCATTCATTTCAAAATCTTGAAGATCAGGAAGGGACTTTTATTGCACAGAAAAGATCAGCATGCATTTACTGATATGTGATAAAAATTTTCACACTGTGCAACAAATTAATCATGTGATAATGAAAAGTCAGTCAAACTATGTAGTCTAGGGCCCTCCGAATACATGATTTATTGAACAGGCATTGTTGATTCTGCTTTATGTAAGGAATATTGAAGGGCCCTCGAGATAACTATAACTTATTAATTTTGTTCATTTCTTCCAGAAAACATGAATACCTTTGAAAAAAGAGTCTTAGGGAAATTAGATGCTTATACAGCTTATTGATGTGTGTTTTTATGTCTGATTTTATTAGTTTTTACATTTCTTTTCCTAAAGTGATATTCCCTTGTTATTGTCAGTGGTCTTCCTTTTTACTTATGATTTACTACTTCTATTTTGATTGGGATAAGACAATCTACAGAAAAAATCTGGAAATGGTTATAATTTTATAGAAAATAATTTTGAAAACATTTTTCATATTTTTGTCAAGACAATTATATAAAATTTACTTTTTAAGATGTATATATAAAATACACCCTTCATGATGAATATTTCTTGTGCTGTTTCCAAATTCCAATTTTTCTAAATTTTGCTAAAAATAAAAACTTTTGGATAGTATCTGAAACATAATTTAATCTACTATGGATCTTTTAAAGAGCTATATTCTTATAGAATTAATAAATTATATCTGCTTAGTTTTAATTTTTTTAAATTGAGTCACCATGATACTTTGGCTGTTCATTTATTTATTTTTGGGGACACCCAGCAGTTTTCAGAGATAATTCCTGGCTCAGGGATCCCTCCTGACAAGGCTCAGGAGACAATATAGGATGCCAGGGATGAAACCTTGGTTGGCACATGTAAGACAAATGTCGGTAAGACATTTGTCTTACATTACCCACTGTACCAGTTCTCTGGTCCCTACTCTGGTTGTTTCTTGATGAGTTGAACCTAATTATCAAGTTCTATTAATCAATATAAAGGGATCCGTATGCTTTGTTTGAGGTGGGGGAATGCCACCAAAAGTGCTTAGGGAGCATGGAGACCACTATAGGCTATATACTTGACCAACTAGGTGAGATAGTTTAGTGTTAGGATTCAGACATACTGGTCAGTGGTTCTGGGGACCTCTGCAGCTATACCCAGCAATCCTTGGGCATCAGGGGGTGACATATTCTTTGTGCCTAAGGGTATGTACCATTGACATTTGAGCTATTTCCCTAGTCCACTGAAAACTTTCTTACATATGCACATAACTTCCACACACCCTGTCAGTAATCTTATGAGACTTAAACGGTTCCATTTGAACAGGTCTGACTTGGGGGGAAAACTCCAAATAATAATAGTAAGTTTTTGTTGAAATATTGAAGGTTTTTAATGTAGCAGCCACCTCTGGACTGTGAACTAAGCAAAAGCCCCACGCTGGCCGACGCGGCGTGGCGTACACCATACTATGAGGCGCAGGAAGGGGGATGAGGGGGAAAAAGAAAAAAAAAGAGGGAAAGGGAAAAAGGAAAAAAAAAAGAAAGAGAGAGAGAGTTATGTACTTGTAGCAGTGGGGCTACATATCTCTTCATTTCCAGCAATGAAAAACTAATTATCAAATGTAGTAGGCCTGTCTCTCTTGGTTGGAAACTCCAACAACTATAGTGAGTTTTGTATTGAATTATGGAATGTAATCAAGGTAAAGAAAAACTGAAGTGAAATTCATTAGTTATACAGTAGGGGGTAGGGGGTGGGGGCGGGGGGTATACTGGGGTTTCTGGTGGTGGAATATGGGCACTGGTGAAGGGATGGGTGTTTGAATATTGTATAACTGACATATAAACCTGAGAACTTTGTAACTTTCCACATGGTAATTTAATAAAAATTAAAAAAATAATAAAATAAAAGAATACCTGCCAAAAAAAATAAAAATAAAAGTTGGGCTAGGGACTAACTTTAGACTCTGGGAGTGATTTCAGTGTCCATGGGAGTTTGGAAGAAAGCCCTATCCCTGGACCTATTTAATCACAATCTGCCTTCTAGCAATATTCCCAGGTGATTTATATAAACACTGAACGTCTTAGAAACACCACCTTAGAGAATCTTCAAGAGAATCATTTTCTGTAAATGTCAGAGTCAAGTTTAGGCATATGATTTTGAGTTTGAGAGACAACTCAAAGGGCTGAAGTCATGCTCAGCATGTGGGAGGTCTGGGTTTGATCTCTGACACCATCTGGTTGTCCAAGAATTGAGTGGAGTGACCTCCAAGCACCAACTTGAGCATCACTAAATATGGCCCAAAACAAACAACAAAATACATCTGTGACTAAGCTCTTTCTTCTATTTGACCACACAATCTGGTTATGAGAGTTCAAATTTGCATTCATTCTTAGAGCCAGAACCTTTCTTTGACTCTACATTAATGGCACAGGTTGATAATAATTCTGATAACTGAGAATATTTTCATTATGTATCTTGAACAGTAAACATCATTTAATTGCTACTTAACCTTTCAAATAAGGTCACAATGATAAGCAAAATCTCTCACCTTATTTCATTAAAGCCCAACTGTTCATTAATACTAGCCATCAATAGCACTTAAAATTAGCTGGTCTGGTGATTCTTGTGGTCATTAATGACTGCTTGGAAAATATCTCTGAATTAGTTCTTTATTTGCTTGGTTTCATTCTTTGTTATGTTATATAGGCCACATTATTTTCATTCTATTTATGCATTTCATATTCTTCGACTTATTTACATTAGATATTTTAATTAAGTTATTTTACAGAGATTGTTGGATTATTAGATAGTTTCATTCAGAAAGACCAGAAGTAAATGATAATTGATTTTTGATGAAAAATAATTATTAATTTTGTTTGAATTTGCAAACCATGCCTCATTTAGTTGAAGCATGGTTTACCTAAAACAGGAATAAACTCACTTGATTTAATTTGAGTCATTTGGCATAGAGAATGTTCAAAAATAATTAAAATGAAATACCAAAACTAAAACCCAAATGTTTAAATTATTAAAATGGTTGCCATAATGCTTATGGATTAAGGCTTATGTTTTTCATTTGTAAATTTATATCTTTACTAAGAGTTAGTTTTTTCTCATTTAATTTTCATCTCATCCAATCAGAATAGAATGAATATTCTAAAAAGGAAGAATAAGATTTTTCAGTGCCTTATGTTAACAATAACACTAAGAAATATTTGTGAGGGAAAACTAACCAATGGAGAATCAGAGATCTAAGGTACCTTTCCCTTGACCCTTCGAATCCAGAAGTAAAATTAGAGTCATGTTAACTATATACATTTAAACTCCTCCACTGTGCTTCCTTATGTATTTGTAAATAGCTTTAGAAACTTCTGGAAAAATTCTTTCTCACCTAATTTTGGAGGCTGTCATTTTTCTTCTTTCTTGTTTTAAGAGTGTTTTGAGGAGGTGTTGCTTTTGCTTATCGGTAAAGGAACTCTGTTTTCATATTGTCATACCCAAAGAGTGTACAAAAGCCCAGCAGTAAAGCTATTAGTGTGGATTATGACAACTGGAATCAGACTCCAAGAACTGAATCTTCATGGCTAAGCTGCTATTGCCAACATCTACACTGCTGATCCTGTCAGCTGGCACCTGTGAAGTCATGGCAACCAATACAGCCAGAATCTTTTCATCTTTGTTTCATTGTTTGTATTTGGGCCCCACCCACTGGTGCTCAAGGAAAATACCTGGCTCTGTATTTAGGAATCGTTCCTGGCAGGCAGGGGACCATGCAGGATGCCAGGGATCAAATCTTGGTAGGCTTTGTGCAAGACAAGCATCTGGCGCCATTTCTCCATTATTTTTTCCCCCTGAGGGTGTGTGTTGGCTGGGAAACCCAGGTCAACTGCTTAGAACGCAGTGGGTAGGACGTTTGCCTTGAATGCGGCCAACCTGGGTTTGATACCTCTTGGAGAGCCCGGAAAGCTACTGAAACTATCCTACCCACCCAGCAGAGCCTGGCAACCTATCCTTGGCATATTTGATATGCCCAAAACAGCAACAACAAGTCTTACAATGGAGATGTTACTGGTGCCTGCTTGAGCAAATTGATGAACAATGGGATGGCAGTGCTACAGTGCTGCAGTGCTTTCCCCCCTGAGATAGGGTGTGCAAAAATTTTTTTTAACTTTTTACTTTTTATATTCGATGTCCTTTGCTGCTTCCCACTTGTCCTAAGACTCAGGTATGAGTTTGTGAAAGCTGAGCAGAGGACATTATCAGTGTTAATGTACTCTGGGAATGTGTGGGTGTGTAAGTGTATGCATTGGCTTTGTCTTCAGGTAACTTTTCGTCCAAGAAACTTCTTGATTTCTCATGTAAGGAGAGCCCTGGTGAATGCCACCTCATTAACCATTCCTCTTGACAGAGGCAAAATGGTACCATAGTTGGGTTCCATATTATTTCCAGTGAGCAGCCTAAGACAGTATAAAAAGTGTAAAATAATCTGATATCAAAGTAACTCATTACAGATCTATTAAACATTTGTCAAGTAATTGATCCTTTCAGTCTCCCAGAGGAGATTAATTCTCACACGTGTGTACACAGGTATGCTCAGATTTTAATTACATTTGGTTAAAAAAAAATCCGCTCTGTCCATCTGGAAATTTTGCCTCTTTCCACCAATCACATTGCCTCTTACCCACAAGCATTAGTTTTAGAAACTAGTGAACATGCCACATTGATGGGCACTCAAGGAACATCTAGCCACAATCACGGTACTTAATAGCTTTATGGAGTTTATGTATTATTTTATCTCTCCTGCTCTGTGGTGGGTTAGGGTTTGTCTAAGAAGGTTGGGAACTAGCAGAATACTAATCAGTGACTTTTATGTCCCTGCTCCACCTCCCTTGCCCCTGTCCCCAACACTCACAGACTGGTATAGGTACAAAGAAATTTCCCAAGAGTCCTGGAAAAAGTTATTGCTTCTTATAACATATTGTGGCTGCATTAACCTTTTTCTCACACTGCCAGGAAATTTTTGTGAACTGGCTCTTGAGAAACCACTGATATGAATCACATATTCTAGTAGGTAGGGAAAAGTGAGAGAAAATATATCACGGTTCAGTGGGAATTCTGGCACTAGAAGCTTTTTAGAGCAACATATGCTTTTATTATGCTCTATTAAGAGAGGAAGATAGGTCAGAAAGAGGGGCAGGAGGAGATGGTTAAACATTGTTGAGAAGCAGCCAGAATTAGTCACCTCCGGAGATCAGGTACTGAAACAGATGGCCCATTGATTTGTTAGATGTGCTCTTGTTATGTTCCTATATTTCATTACAGATCCTGGTAGCAAACAGCTCTTGCAGTGAATTTCATCTTAAAGGCCAGCTAGCATGATATTTCACATAGAAGAATTCTTACTGTAAATTAAATTTTATGAAGCACGCATGTTTACTTTTAGTCAATCATAAATAATTGTTGTATGTCCAAATTTATTTGAAAAAGAATTTTATTTCATGAAGCAATTGGAGTATGCGCAATTGCAATCTTGCTTGTCTGCTAAGCTTTCTGAAGGCCCCAGCTGGCTTGCCGGGTGGTGAAGAGGAAGATGCAATTGAAGAATTACTGATGGACAAATGGGAATTAATCTCCATGTATATATCAGGCATCCATTTCTATGTAAGAGGAGATGGAAGATGAAGGATGTCTCAGTACAAAGTTAGCTCTGCACACTCCTGCCATGATCAGCCTTAGGCCATTCTCAGGGGAAAAGGAGGTCAAGGGGATGTAAAGAATCTGCCTTGAATGTTGTAGCAAGAAGAGAAGTGTAGAAGAGGGTCTCTCACCTGTTCCTGTCTTTGTTTCTTTTCAGATGACCTCAAATTCATAGGATTCAGCACTGGTCTCACTCTTGTCTTTCTCTTTCCTGTTCTGTTTACCTCAAGAAGCTCCAAAGTTAAACTCCACTTTCCACCTCTTCTAATTCCAATAAACTTTAGTGGCTAAACATTGCTGGAGCAAAACGACAAAGTCAAGATGCCTGGATTCACTTAAATTCCCGACCATGAATCTTATATTAGCATTCAATAGCTCCTCGACATTTTTTTGCTTAATGTCCCTAGTGAATTTATATAACTATTTCTTGAAATAATAGTCTCATGTCTCATTGATTCTGACTTTAGCACCTTCTCTCCACATTTTAAAACAGTGTCATACAGCGAGTGTCTAGAACGTCTTCGTTTTGAATGACTGAAACTTTATACTTATTAAATAACAATTTCTTCAGTTCCCCCTTCTACAAACTTCTGGCAAACATCATTCTACTTTCTGATTGACATTTTACTACCTTAAATACATTATGTAAGTGCAGTCATGCATTATTTCTCATTTTAAAGTAGGTTTATTTTACTTATTTTATAATGTCCTCAGAGTTTACTTGTTGAGAAGCCTATGCATTGTTTTCTATAGCATGCACAGCATTTTACGTCTCCACCAACATGAACCAGTGTTCAAATTTCTCCATAGGTTTATCAACACTTATATTCTGAGTTTGATTTCTTTTTTGATTATGACTGTCACCGCACAGTGATATCACTGTGAAATTGATGAGAATATTCCTGATGGTTAGTAATATTAACCATCTTCTCACTCCCTGTTGGCTAACTGTATGTCTCTCCAAGACTTATCTGTTCAAGTCTTTTGGCCACTTTTGAATTTTGTATCCTATGTTGGCTATATTTTATATTTTGGAAACTAATGGCTAATAAATATGTCATCCTGTTTCATAGATTGCCTTTTACTCTTTAAACTGATTGCTTCGTTTGCCTTGCATGCAGCTGACTTGGGTTCGATCCCCAGCACCACTTATGGTTCCCCAGCCCCACCAGGAGAGATCCCTGAGTGCAGAGTTCCAAACAAAAAACTGATTATTCCTTTGTTATGCAGACTTTTCAGTTTAATATAGTCCTGCTTATTTACTTTTTCTTTGTTGTCTAAGGTTTTGGTCTCATATCTGAGAAAATATTACTAAGACCGATGTCCAGAGGTTTTATTCCTATGTCTTTGTTATGAAGTTTACAGTTACAAATTTTACCTTAAAATCTGTTCTGTAAGAAAAGGGTCCCATCCTATTTTTTATTGTATTGGTCTTTGGGTTACACACCCAGTGGTGTTCAGCACTACTCCTGACTCTGTGCTCAGAGATCACTTTGGTGTTGCTTGAGGGGAAGGACATATGCAGTGACAGGGATCCATCACATGCGTGACAAGCTCCTTATCTTCTGTACTATCTTTCCGGTTCACCAATTTTATCCTTATGGATGTAGATATTCAGTTTTCCCAACATATTTGTTGAAGAGACTCTCATCATAGATTCTTAGTCCTCTTGTTGAAGATTATTTGATTATACACCTATGGACTTACTTCTAGGATTTTTCATTTTGTTCCATTGGTTCTAATATCTGTTTTCACAGTACTATTCTGCTTTTATTACCATAACTTTGAAATGTATTTAAGACATGAAGTTTCAATTTTGTAACTTCATATTTCTCAAAACTTTTGCTTTTCAAATTCACTGTGGTTTCATCTGAATTTTAGAATCGTCTTTTTATTTCTGTAAAAATGTGCATTTGAGAATTTCTATGCATTTTAGGATAGTAAGGGTAGTTTGAACATTTTAATAATATTAACTATGAAATAGGATGCACTTTTTGTCATTCCTTTTTTCAGCAAATGTTTTGTAGTTTTGTGAGCACATGTCTTTCACATTTGTGTTTTATTCCTGAGAATTTTATTATTTGTTTGATACTGCTATGTTTATGATTGTTTTCTTACTTTTATTTTCAGATTACTTATTTTTAGTGTCTATAAAGGGACTGATTTTTCACTGAGTTTTATATCTCGCAGCATTACTAAACATATTTATCTTTAAAGAGTTTTTTTTTGTTTGTGTGCATGTATATATGTGTATTTGTATGATCATTAGGATTTTGTACATAGAAGATTTTGTCTTCAGAAATAGTATTACTTCCCCTCACCCCTTTCTTGGATATCTTTTATTTCTTTATCTTGTTTAATTGCCCTGGCTAGATTTATGGTATTGTAATAAATAAAAATGGTAGCAGTTTTGTTTAAAACAATAGCAGGAACTATTGTTTTGTTCCTGATCCTAGGAGGAAAGAAATTATCTTTGCACATTATTTTAGTTGTGGATATTACATATATGGCTTTTTGTGATAAAGTAGTTTCTTCTATTCATAGTTTGTTATATGTCAACCATGTCAAATTTGTGCCTGTTAAAGCGATCAAGGGATTTTTTCCCCCTTTACTATGTTAATATGATGTAATATATTAATATTTGTATGGGGAACCATCACTGCATTTTTTGGTTCACTTGGTGATGGTCCTTATACAGTGTTAATTGAATTAGGTTTGGCTAGTGTTTTTGTTGAGGGGAGTTTAATCTATTCCCATGGGTTTTTGTCCTGCATCTATTTTTTTGTATAGCAACTTTTTCTGGTTTTAGGACCAGAGAAATGATAGCCTCACATACACACAAAAAAAGAGTTTATAACTGTTTTCTTTTCTTTAATTCTTCAGAGAATTTTAGAAATATTGGCATTAATTCTTTAAATATTTGGTGAATTCAGTAGTAAAGCCATCTGCTCCTGGTTTTTTTTAATGTTCAGAGTTTTTAATGACGGATTTAGTTTTCTTTATAGTTGTAGGTCTACCCATATTTTCTATTTCTTTGTGATTCAGTTTTGGTAAGTTGTATATTTCTAGAAATTTACTCATTTGTTCTGAATTATTAAGATTGTTTTTGCATATTATTGTTCATAGTAGCCTTTTAAAATCCTTTTTTATTTTTATGGTCTTGTAAATCCTTTTTATTTTTGTGCACTTATTGAGGGTAGGATCTTATTAGAATTTCTTCCTGTGCCCAGATTATGTCAGTGTGCACATAATAGATTTTGGTTTTGTTTTTATTTGGGGGGCCACAACTGCCTGACTGTGCTCAGGGCTTACTCCCGGCTTCATGCTTAGGGATCACTATGGGATAGTGATATGGGGATAGCTATGTTCAAGGGACCATTTATGGTGCTGGGGATTAAATCTGAGTCTGTCACTTATAAGGCAAGCACCTTACCTGTTGTTCTATCTTGCCAGCACTGCAATAAATATTTATTAACAAATTAAGATATTTATAAACAAATTATAAAACCACTTAGAAAGTCTATGATCTTGTAAAAGACTTTTCTGTTCTGCAGACTTAATAAAAGAGCAACACAACGTATTCAAGTTAGTTCATTATGAAAATTCTTTAACATTACTAACCCAAGTAGTTTAATTCCAGCAATATGTTGATCTAATGAACTTTAATAAAGACTGTATATTTTGTTCGGGGGATACACCCCGTGGTCCTCAGAATTACTTTTGGCTCTGCACTCAAGGATCACTCCTGGCAGGCTCAAGGGACCACATGAAGTACTAAGGATCACACCCAGGTCAGCTGCATGCAAGGTAATTGTCCTGCCCACTATCCATCGCTCTGGCTCCAGAGGGATGAGTATATTTTGAACGAGGCATATGGCAATTGAACAAAGTAAAACAGAAATTTCTTTATTTATGAACTTCATGCTTGACTATAATTCAGACTTTAAAGAAATATCATATTGAACAGTGTCTTCACAAAAACATATGCTTTTTGGGGAGGAGGGGGTAGTGGCGGTGGGGGGTTCATATCAGGCAGCACTCAGGGCTTACTCAGGGCTCTGTGCTCAGGCATCACTCTTGCACTTTTCTTGTCTCTCTCACTCTTGTCTTTGTCTCTGTCTCTGTCCCTCTGTCTCTCTGTCTCTGTCTGTCTATCTGTCTGTCTGTCTGTCTGTCTGTCTCTCTCCTTTCGGACATTATATAGCAAAATCAACAACATTATTCCAAAAAGGAAGACCTATCTAAAAAGTAAATACAATAAATTTTAATAAATTTTAATTTTTTAAAGTTTAATTTAATTTTAGTTTTCGGGCCATATCTGTTGGTGTTCTGGAGTCACTCTTGGTGGTGCTTGAGGAACCCTAAGTAGTGCTGATCAAACTGGGGTTGACTGCTTGCAAGGCAAGTGCCTTAATACAATTATTATCTCTCTACCTACAAATATATGATGGATTTTTAAATGTCATTCATAACCAATATGATACTTCAAAGGGCTGGAGTGCCCACAGCTCAATCCTTGTCACCATGGTCTCTTGAATATTACTGATAGTGACTAAAAAAAAACACAAGCAAAAAATGTAAGAGATGGCATTTAGTCATATAAAAGTGTCAGTGCAGATACAATCAAAAAAGGACTGAAACAAAACCAGTGAAGACAGGACCAGATCTTTACACTCTGCTTGTAGCTAGAATTAATATAGGAAGGACTAGTGGACATGACTTGGGACAGATAGTGTGACCTTAGCAGATGGTATCTAGCACTACTTCATTCGGGCAGAAGAGATGAGTTTTCAAATGTAGGTTCTGGGGCCAGAGAGTACAATGGACAGGGTGCTTGCCTTGTGTGTGGCCATCCTGGGCTTGCTCTCCTCTGGCAAACCACACAGACATCCGAGTCCCACCAGGACTGATCCCTGAGAACAGAGCCAAAAATAAGTCCTGAAAACCCTTGGTGTGGTTCAAAAAACTAGGGGAGAAAAGTACATTCTAGTTTCAAATGCCTGCATTTGGAGCCTGGCTTTTTCATTTATTAACCCTGTGATTTAGGGAAAATTATTTAATATTTCTGTGTTTTAGTTTCCTTAGTAAAAATGTATGAATTACACTAATAATTTCATAGGCTTTTATGACCACTTGGTAGACTATTATAAGTACTTCGTAGGAAGTGTGTCTTATTGGTTGTTGTAAGGACTAAATTAGAGTATACATAAAGTTTCTAGCAGTATCTGGTATCCTATGCATGATGCTACTTATTTATAATAGCAGTATCCTATGTATGATTCTACTCATTTATATTTCATTTCTTATTCTCAAGTAGGGAGAGTAATATGCAGAAGAAAATTAATAAAATAAGAACAAAACAATTTTTCATATGTGTTTCTGCCAAACTGATATATGTCCACAGGCTCTAAGGACTAAAGCTTATAAAATATTACAGCACCAGTCATTTCTAGATATTGTGAAAACTGAGTATAATGATATGTTAAGTACCACAGTTTGCCAGAGGAAAAATTGACTTCAACAAGTTTATAGAGTAATACATGCATGGTTTATAAGGAGTTAAAGAAGGAAGCTGAGCTGGAGCGATAGCACAGCAGGTAGGGTGTTTGCCTTGCACGCGGTTGACCCAGGTTTGATCCCTCTGCCCCTCTCGGAGATACTGTCGGCAAGCTACTGACAGTATCTCGGCCACATGGCAGAGCCTGGCAAGCTTCCCGTGGCATATTCTATATGCCAAAAACAGGAACAACAAGTCTCACAATGGAGATGTTACTGGTGTTTGCTTGAGCAAATCGATGAGCAAGGTAAGACAGTGATACAGTGAAAGAAGGAATCTATCTATGGTCATTTATATCTTGGGTAAGGGGTAACTGTATATTGTAAAAAGTAAACTTTCTGGGAGAGGTAAGATCCCATTTTACTACTGGGTCTGCAATCAAACCTTTGCCAAATCATTTAACTCCTTTGGGTCTCTGGAATTGCTTATCAGCTGATGTAGTGGACACCCTTTGTTCAACTCATGGCTCTTATTTTCCAGCTGACTCATGGAACCATTAAAAACCTTGAAGTTATAATTTTCTCAGCTCCAAAATAGAGATAATGACAGTACTAACCTCATACCCTTTGCTATGAAGCTTCAATAGGATAATATGTGTAATAAATCTGTCACCGACTGAGTGGTTAATGAAGATAGCCCTTTTATCACTCAATCGTATCTAATTGACCTCATTTACTTTGCCAACAGGGTCCCTGAGAGGGTTCACTTGGTTCTGTGCTTCTCTAAGTTCCTTTTTCACTTGTTTCCCTTGTGTTAAAGCTTCTTGACTTTTCTCACCTTTTCTGGTTTAGCTTAGACTCGAAGAACCAGATCAGCCATAAAAAAGGAAATGTGAAGAGGTTTATCTCAACACCTACTGAGATTAGCCTTCAGCTTCATGGATGTGGTAGTGTAGAGAAAGAGGAACTTGTCTGTGCTATGTTACTTAGTTTCGTGGAACACCAATTTTTTAAATGAAAAATGAGGTAAGAATAAGATCCCTTATCATATGATTGTTGTTCAAATTAAATGAGATAATTGGTGTGAAACTTAGTAAGGCGCTGATTCTTCCTAAGATCGCAATAAATAAATAACCCGTTAGTTTAAAAAGATAGTGAATTTTTGACAAATCGAATAACATAAATCTTCCCTTACTGAATCAGTGTTTCTAACTAACCTGTTTTCCATACCTAGTATGACTTTGGTATTTTTCAACTATGCTCTTAAAACATAAAAATTTAGAGTCATAAGGAGAGTACAGTGATCTAAGCACTTTCCTTGCATGCAACCACTCTAAATTCAGTCTCTGGAATCATGTGGGCCCTCTGACCACTGTGGGAGCAACCTCTGAGCATGGAATTAGGAGTAGCTCCTGAGTGCTGCCAGGTGTGGCTTAGTCATTCCTTCCACACCCCATCTGCCACATCCTCAAGTAAAATTTTGCTTCCTGTTTAATTGCCTGGAAAGATTTAGAAATGTCCTCTAGTAAGCAGGATATGAACTGAAAATTGAATACAGCAGGAACAAGGCGGATTTTAATTTAGGCCCTGAGTATTACATCCAAGGCTATTAGATTAAGTGGCATATGTTGGCATATTAGTATATGGAAATTACTTTTCTCGTTTGCAAATATATTTATTGAGACTGACCTCCTGCAGTAGAAGATTTGCAGGCTCCTGGCTGTGATCATTCCTTCACCTATTCATAGATTGGGGTCCCAGTGCTTTTCCTGAAGTCAAGATGCCAGAACAACCTGAAGTGTCAAAGTCTGTTTTGTGGCTTGTTTTGTGGTGGTGCTCAGGCCTTACTCCTGGCTCTGCACTCAGGGATAACTCCTGGCAGGCTCAGGGGTCTAGAGGGGATGTTGGGAATCAAATCTGGGTTGACTACATGCAAGACAAACTCCCTACATGTTATACTATCAAATTTTGAGTTATATTCTTGAAGGAGGCAACAATATCCCAAATTAAAAAATTTTAAAGATATTTTTCTTTCATAAGAACAGCTTACTTAAGAATTTTCATTTTATTAATGGAAAATTCATCTATGAGCAATTTAAACAATTTAGTGGGGTGCATTATAATATTTGTCAACATTATTTGCTCATAAATATTGATTAAAAGAAAGATTTCATAGAAGAGTAAAAGTTCTAGACTCAAGGCTTAGAAATGCAAAAGTGTCTCAAATAAATATGTCTGACTGATCAAGAAGACTGATTATAGTTTCTATTGCTCAATGAAGATATACACAAGATGTTTTAGAATATGTGTGTGTTCGAATTTTAGATCACACACTTTATTCATTTCAAAAAATTTTTTTTCATTTTTTGGCAACACCTGGCAGTGCTCAGGGTTTATTTCTCTCTCTGCACTGAAGGGGCACTCCTGATGGGACTTTGGGAACCACATGGGGTGCCAGTACTTGAATCAGGGTCAGCCACATGCAAGGCAAGCACCCTATCTACTGTACTATCTCTTCAGCCCCTAGTATCAACATTTTACCTTATCAAATAAACTTGATTGAACATTATAACCATATGTACAGAAAAAAACATGCTATCCCTTGAATATGTATGTTGTAGTGGGAGTTACATAAGTTTGGTCATTAATAGCAATCTGGGCCTTGAGGGGTACATTAACCATCTCTTTATTGCTGTTTTCTCATTCATTAGATTGTGATATAAACAATTTATTTCTCAAAATGAAAGGGATTATATGATACTGTATTTGGAACACTTATAAAATATTTTAGAAGTAGTAAAATTTGATTTTGTTATTTTGTCTATATCTATGCTGCTGGTAAGATTTTGGATAGAGAGGGCAAAAATGGCAGTTGGGAACCAGAGACATAGTGGGTCAAATCATTTGTCTTGTATGTAGCTGACTGGTCCAATAGTTATTTCAAAGTAAAGCTTATTCATTCCTTTGAGCACTGCCTAAGACTCCTGAGCATAAAGCAGGGAGTGATCCTTGAGAACATGTGTGAGTATGGCTTCCAAATAACCCTCTTAAATCAATTTAAAGAATCCACAATGCATGCCTCATTCAAATGGGAAAATAGAATTACATTCATTCTGCTTTCAAAATAAGTGAGATAATTGAGCAACATTTTTCAGTTCGTGAGCACTATTATACATTAATATTTTATTAACTTATTAAAATTCTGCTATGTATGTGTGACTTGAGGCTTGCATTTTAACCTTTGATCAGTGACTCTCAGGGCATTCGCATTGTTAGGGAACCTTTGTCACCATCTCTTAGCCTTGTATCCTGTTAAACAACTGTATCTGTACAATACTTTAAAAATGTTAACTTCCACTTGTAAAACACCTTAATATTACAAGGTAGAGTATGCATTTTCTTTGCACGTCAGTCTTTTGTGAACAATAGGTGATTCATTGCTCAGTTTCTGGATAATTTGCTACTTTTCAATCCTCCAGTTAATTGGCTATCTGTAGCTGAAACTCAGAGAATAGAGGAATTTGGCCCCAGTCCTATTCAATCCCATTGATAATTCACCTGGCTTTTATCCCATTGACAAATCCCAGGTGACTGGGATTACTTTTCTTTGAGTGCATTAACATTTTGTACACATTGTACTTTCCTTTTTCTCTTTTTAGCCCCTGAATCTTTTGAGATTTGAGTTTGTTTGTTTTTCCTGATAGGATATTATTAGCTTGACTTAAATTGAAATTGTTTATGCTTGAAAAAAGGGAAAAGGGTGGTGGGAGGGATCATGGGATCATTGGTGGTAGAGAATGGGCACGGGCAGAAGGATGGGTACTCAATCATTGTATGACTGAAACGCAAACATCAAAATTTATAAGTTTGTAACTGTACCTCACAGTGATTCACTAATAAAAAAAGGAAAAAAATATATGTATATTGATCTCTCTCTCTCTCTCCTCTCTTATATACATATTAGTCTTGCCCAATGGATAAATCTTGAGAATACTATGCTTAGTAAAATTAAAGTCAGTCAGTCAAGCAGAAAAACTTAATTTTTATACCTGAGTTCAAAATGCAAAACAAACTCTCCGGAGACAGTTGGGGTACCAGGTCATTGTTTGATGTGAATAGGCTTTCAATTTGCAACATAAAAAGTCTAGAAATCCATTGCATAGTAATACACATTGCACTGTTAAATGGTACACTCATAGGTAGGACAGGAGTTTCATACTGTTTTCACAACAAATCATATTCTATGTTTTTTTCATGTGAGCACCTGGAGTTTGATCCCCACTTTTATTTTGTACTGTTTATAAACCTTTGAAGATCTTATAAGAAAAGGCATTTTTCCAAGTTTCAAGACAAATAAAATTCTGTTCTCTTTTTGTTTTATTCATGCTTTTACTGATTGAAGATGTCCAAATTTCATGAACTTTTCAGGTTTTTGTCTTCCTAAGATGAAATCAGACCAATGTATTTACTTCTGAAGGCCAAGTATGAAGGGTTAATAAAATAATATGTGGAACGGTCCCAATTCCAATGATGAAAACATTTTGTGGTTGTAAATTTGTTAGGATTCACATTTGCCATAGTTACATCCTAAGAATTTCTCTTCTTGGATTAAAGTCATGGTGCCATATCATACTAGGGCAAGACCAGAATTTAGTAGTTCAAAAGTTACATACTAAATGCTACATATGGAGGTTAACAGGACTATAAATGGAGGTTAACAAAATGTATTAGACGATTTCATTTTAGTACTAGAAGAATACTGTAAAAATATCACAGAGAAAAAAGATCACTTAAAAAATTATATAAATTCGAAAAAACCCATTGATTTTCATAGAATGTCTGAACTTGAGGTTGTAGCACTAGAGAAGCTCACCTGTTGTTTTTTTTACTAAAATTTGGGCAAAATGCTGCCATAAGCATTCTTAGGTCATTTGTTTGGAGCCCTGAATAGAGAAGCAGTGAAAATTTTGGTCTGTATTTTATTTATTTATTTTATTTATATTTTAAAAATCCCAAATCATCATGAGATACACTTTTGCAAAGCTGTTCAAGATTAGTTTTCAGTCATACAATCTTCCAACACCCATTCTTCCTTTTAGAGGATCCCAATTATCCCAGGAGGGAACAACTTCAGAACTTTTACTTGCTCCATTCCTGGTTGTGCTTTCTCACCGTGATATTCATGGCAGAAGGAGGAGGTAGGAGGTCACCGAAGAACTGCATATTCTAGAAGATGCTGTCCTTTTTTTCTTCAGCCTGTCCCACGTAAAAACTCATCTTCTTTTACAGTCTCCATCATGGCCTGAGGACAGTTGCTTACCGTTCTATTACACTCTCTATTTACTTGCATTCTTAGTTTTAGGTCCTGACAAGGAGACTATTGGAGGAAAGTATTCTTCTTTTGTATGACTTGTTGAGAAATTGTCAGTTTGATTGGAGAGTATTTGCTGACTTGTAGGGTCACTGTGCACTTTTGAAAGCTGAAGAAGTGGTTTCAGAGGCAATGGAGAAAATGGCATATTCTCTCTGTGTGATTCCAAAAGAATAACCTGACTCATTATCAGTGGGTTAGAAAACTGTCATGCAGGCAGAAATGCAGTTCTGAAAACCACAACTAAAAGTACTATTGCACACTCTTCATAGGAAAAGATATAGTAATATCAGATATAATACCTCCCATTGAGTGCTGCCTCGAGAACACATATACTTTAACAATAATCCTCACTAATAGCCCCGTGCGGTCAATATTAACCCCACTGAATGCTGTGTGCACAGAGAGGTTGAATACACTCGCACTCAGTGTTAGTAGGTGGTGAAGACAGGGTTGTCAAACTTCCAAGTCTAAAACTTAAAACATATTTGGGGCTGAGGAGAGAGATCAGTGGGCTAGAATGCATACTTTTCATGCAGGAGACCTGGGTCAACCCCAGCAATGCATGGTCCCCAAGCACTTTAGGGAATGGTCCCTGAGCACTGGGATGGGAGTAGCAACTGAGCACTAGGGGTATGATTTAAAAGCCAAAACAAAGCTTAAGACAAATTAGATATATTTTCTTTTAAACAAACCCTTTCAATCAATAATATTTCCATTTGACAGGTATGCAGGGAGATTAAATATTTAGGTCAACAAAGGTATTAGGTGGTGGATGCAAAATTGTGATTCCAACTCTAAGATATTTTTCCTTTTAAATTACATCTTGTCACTAGAATAAAATTCCCCTTATACTGTAACTAGAAGTCTTTTTAATTTTTCCATAAATCTCTTCACTGAAAATTATCAATTTTTTTGTGTTGTGATTTGAGTAGGCAAGTGCATATTTAAGTCTTTTTAAGAAATAGTGAGCATTCATAAATTATTCTTTAACTCAAATTGTACCTAGGTATTTTCTAAAATCTTACAAGCACCTAAATGTCCTAATAGTATTAAATTCAATTAGAGTGAATTTACTTTATGATCTAACCTCCCACACTCCCATTGTATTATTTTTGCATATTTCCATTTGTTACAAAATGTTACCATATTATTTTCTGTCAAATGAGAATAAAGTAAATGTCATAAATGGGAAGAATGATCAGTGAAGCTACATCAACCTCACAAGTGCCTAAGTAGAACTTTAAATCCCAATGTTGTAGTCAAAAATACATTGCTGTGTGCTGAAGCCTCTCAACGGTGATGCATTGGTCCTTGACCTTAGGACATGGCATTTTGATTTTGATTGTTTTTTTTATTCGTCAAAATTTTAGAACATTTCTCAGAATATTGCTTTCAGGAGATATTTTTCCTCATCTAATGTTTGAGAAAAAAATCATTTTCATTCCTGTTTAGTCTTTTTTACTAGAATTTGAACAGAATATGAAAAGCTTCAGTTTCTATCTCTGTAAAATAGTTTGATGTGATATTTGCTGACATGAAAGTGCAATTTCCCAAACTTTAAGTAAGTGTTTGAATAGAAAATTAAATTAAAGAAATACATTTTATTAGACATTTTCTTCATTTTAAAAGATTACAAATGGAATCAATGATTATTTTTGTTATATTCTAGGTAATGTGTTACTCTGTCAAATATTGCTTAACATTTGTACAGAACTTATAAATGTACTTAACTATAAAATTATTATTAGAATGACAGTATATACATACCTCTCGCAGAGCCCAGCAAGCTACCAAGAGTATCCCACCTACACGGGCAGAGCCTGGCAAGCTACCCGTGGTGTATTCGATATGCCCAAAACAGTAACGATAGGTTTCATTCCCCTGACCCTGAAAGAACCTCAAATTATTGGCAAAGACAACTAAGGAGAAGCTGCTAAAATCTCAGGGCTGGAAAGAATAGAGATGTTACTGGTGCCCACTCAAGTAAATCATCCTAGCTCTGAGATTTTAGCAGCCTCTCTCTTTTTGTAAAAAAAAATTTATTAGTGAATCACCGTGAGACAAAGTTACAGACTTACAGGTTTTCATGCTTACATTTCAGTCATACAATGATCGAGTACCCATCCCTCCACCAGTGCCCATTTTCCACCACCAATGGTTACCTTGGTGATCCCTTCTCTATCAGAGCTGCTTCTTCACCAAGCATGTGAGGTCAGCTTCCAAGCTGTGGAGTACTCCTCTTGGTACTTATCTCTACTATTCTTGGGTGTTAGTCTCCTATTCTGTTACTTTATATTCCACAAATGAGTGCAATCTTTCTATGTCTGTCCCTCTCTTTCTGACTCATTTCACTTAACATGATACTTTCCATGTTGATCCACCTATATGCAAATTTCATGACTTCATCTTTTCTAACAGCTTTAGCAGCCTCTCTTTACTCGTCCTTCCCAATAGTGCCACATTAGAGGCTCTTCAGGGTCAGGGGAATGCGACCCATCATCGGTACTGTATTTGACATATGAATATGCCACGGGGAGCTTGCCAGGCTTTCCTGTGTGGGCAGTAAACTCTCGGTGGCTTGCCAGTTTCTCCAAGAGAAAGAACGAGGCTATCAGATGTCAAGCTTCTGGGAGCTTGGTTTTATAGTTTCTGGATGTTGGCCATTGATGGGATTACATGGCACCCGGGGCAGTTTCTGGGTGTGACTGCCTAGCTACTGGAAAATGGGTAATCTGGGTGGAAGCAGCCCAGTCCCGATCCAAGCAGCCTTGGAGATATTGGCCCGGATCCTGCACACCTGGGTTCCTCTGCTGGTTCCTTCATGTGTGAGGCTCCTTCGAACATGTGGAGAGTGGCCTTGAGCATGGCTGTAGCTGGGTTCTAGAGGTCTACAACTGCCAGGGCTTTGCTCAGGGCAGTCATACACGCACACATATATACATATATGTATTATGTATATTATATGTATATATGTGTGTACATATATATATTACTCTCTATGATTTGTTGCCTACTGTCTGAACTCCATCAAATATGGTGTGGTAATTATGGAAAATAATTAGGAAGTGTCTTATAATGTGTCAGTCCGGAAAGCAGCCTGGAGCGTGGCAGCGGTTGGATAGTGGAGGTTGGCTGCTGGGGCTGGGTCCCTTGAGGCAGGGAGCGTTCTCACCCACCCCCCTTTGGAGTGCCTTGAGTGAAAATAGCCTGGTGTGGAGTCCGGTGGCATGGCTATGGGGGCCTCATTTTATACTCCTGTCTAAGAGGAGTAACCATTGAGATCTGGAGGGTGGCCGCTGAGATCATCTGGGACAGGCAGGGTGTGGCTTATGGGTGTGAGCACTGGGTCACAGAGATTGGGGGATAGCAGACAGAGGATCTGTGCTTCCAGGTCCCACTGAGTCCAGAGTCCAAGGTCACACAGTTCCTCACTATCTGGGTTCTCTGGGTTCCATGGGACTTCATTTATGCGTGAGGCTCTGCCGGGGCATCTGGAAAGTGGCCTGGAGCGTGGCAGCGGTTGAGTAGTGGAGGTCGGCTGTCCAGACTGGGTCCCTTGGGGTGGGGAGGGCTCTCGCCCTCCCCCCCCCCATAGTGTAAACAGCCTGGTGCAGAGTTCAAAGATATTTGAGATATTTGGAAGAAATTGCTGGCATGTGCCCAGCTACATGTGTATGCACTCACTGGATCATCACTTTCATTTTAAGTTCTTATGTTTGGTTATGGTAAATACATATAAAACATAAAATCGTTAAACCTGAAAACTTTGTAACTTTCCACATGGTGACTCAATAAAAAATTAAAAAAAAAACATAAAATCGGTCACTTTAGCCACTTTAAAGTACCAAGTTATATAGAATCATGCACAGTCATATTGTGCAATCATCACACTATTCATTTTCCAAACTATTTCATCTTCCTTAAGTAAAATTCTTCCCCCTTTTAAACACGAATGGCATAGTTTCCCCACTCTCAATCCCTGGAAACCATCATTCATCCAGGTCTATAAATCAAACTACCCTTAGTCATCATTTATTTGTTCTTATTTAAGTCGAATGTCACTTAATATGACTTTAAAAAGTTATTTAGTGTCTGGACAGATAGTACAGTGGGTAGGATGCTTGCCATGCATCCTGACTGGCCCAAGTTTGATCCCCGTCTGTTCCCCTGAGCCTACTGGAAGCGATCTCTGAGCAAAGATCCCAGGTATAAGCTCTGGGTTCTGTTGGGTCTGGCCCCCCAAAACAACTCAAAATATTTATTTAACATTGGCCACAGCTGTGATGCCTAGAGGATGCCTCTCGCAGTACTTGGGGGACTGTGTTATGCTGGGGATGTAACCTGGGTTTCCACATACAAGGCATTCACTAGACCCTTAACATAATAGTTATTTGGGAAGTGAAGTTTGGGTTTTTAGAATGCAGTCAACTGTGTTGGCAGCTTACTCCTGGCACTGTGCTCAGGAATCACTCCGGTAGTGTTTAGGGAACTATTGTGATTCTGAGTATTAAACGTGGGTCAGCCATATTCAAGGCAAACACCTTAACTTCTGAACTATATCTCTGACTCAATATGTAATTAATTTATTTATTTGGAATTTGGGGCCACCACACCAGTGGTGTTCAGGGCTGACTCCTGGCTCTGTGCTTAGGGATCATCCTGATGGTGCTCAGGGAGCCATGTGGGGTGCAAACCTGGGATCAAACCTGGGTTGACTGCACGACAGAGCAAGAGCCTGCTTTCTGTATTAAATCTCCAGCCCCCTCAATAATGTTTTAAGGTTCATCCAACGTTGTAGCATGTGTCAGTTTCTATTCCAATTAAGGTTGAATGATACTGCCACATATATATTGCCACGTTCGTTTACAGACACTTGCATTGCTCCCATCTTTTGACTGTTGTGAATAATTCTATTGGCTTGCTTGTAAATATAACTGTTCAAGTCCATGCTTTCGCCTTCATTTTAGGTATATTCCCAGAAATGATATTTCTAGATGATATGGCCTTCCTTCCTTCCTTCCTTCCTTCCTTCCTTCCTTCCTTCCTTCCTTCCTTCCTTCCTTCCTTCCTTCCTTCCTTCCTTCCTTCCTTCCTTCCTTCCTTCCTTCCTCCCTCCCTCCCTCCCTCCCTCCTTTCTTCCTCCCTCCCTCCCTCCTTCCTTCCTTCCTTCCTTCCTCCCTCCCTCCCTCCCTCTCTTCCTCCCTCCCTCCCTTCCTTCCTTCCTTCCTTCCTTCCTTCCTTCCTTCCTTCCTTCCTTCCTTCCTTCCTTCCTTCCTTCCTTCCTTTCTTCCTTCCTCCCTCTCTTCCTTCCTTCCTTCCTTCCGTCCTTCCTTCCTTCCTTCCTTCCTCCCTCCCTCCCTTCCTTCCTTCCTTCCTTCCTTCCTTCCTTCCTTCCTTCCTTCCTTCCTTCCTTCCTTCCTTCCTTCCTTCCTTCCTTCCTCCCTCTCTTCCTTCCTTCCTTCCTTCCTTCCTTCCTTCCTTCCTTCTTTCCTTCCTTCCTTCCTTCTTTCTTCCTTCCCTATTGTCCTTCCCTCCCTCCTTCCTTCCTTCCTTCCTTCCTTCCTTCCTTCCTTCCTTCCTTCCTTCCTTCCTTCCTTCCTTCCTTCCTTCCTTCCTTCCTCCCTCTCTTCCTCCCTCCCTTCCTCCCTCCCTCCCTCCCTCCCTCTCTTCCTCCCTCCCTCCCTTCCTCCCTCCCTCCCTCCCTTCCTCCCTCCCTCCTTCCTTCCTTCCTTCCTTCCTTCCTTCCTTCCTTCCTTCCTTCCTTCCTTCCTTCCTTCCTTCCTTCCTTCCTTCCTCCCTCTCTTCCTCCCTCCCTTCCTCCCTCCCTCCCTCCCTCCCTCTCTTCCTCCCTCCCTTCCTTCCTCCCTCCCTTCCTTCCTCCCTTCCTCCCTCCCTCCCTCTCTTCCTTCCTTCCTTCCTTCCTCCCTCCCTCCCTTCCTTCCTTCTTTCCTTCCTTCATTCCTTCCTTCCTTCCTTCCTTCCTTCCTTCCTTCCTTCCTCCCTCCCTCCCTCTCTTCCTTCCTTCCTTCCTTCCTTCCCTATTGTCCCTCCTTCCTTCCTTCCTTCCTTCCTTCCTTCCTTCCTTCCTTCCTTCCTTCCTTCCTTCCTTCCTTCCTTCCTTCCTTCCTTCCTTCCTTCTTTCCTTCCTTCCTTCCCTATTGTCCTTCCTTCCTTCCTTCCTTTCTTCCTTTCTTCCTTCCTTCCTTCCTTCCTTCCTTCCTTCCTGTTATTTCTTTCCATTTTAAAACTATTTTGATTTATCTCTCTTCTCTTGTTGCCATTTCTTTGTACCATTCATGCTACTGCCTTCAGAAACACTACCTAGTTATACCTCTGTATCCTTTTCTATTTTCTCTTAGTTTAAGAAGGATTTAGATAAATGAGTTGTAGCTAAATGAATCGAAATTGTACTTAAAATAGCAATAAGTAGATTCAGGATTGGTTAATGAAGTAAAGTATATCCTCTTTAGTAAATAAATTTTATCACATCTATTTTTATTACTGAAAATAATTTTTATCTGATGTACTTTCAATATATATAACTGAAAGTGCTATTGATGTCTTAGATAATATCATTAAGAGTGGTGGATTCTGAAAAGATATATAACTCTTTGAATTAAGTTTCTTTAATATTATGATCTGTGTTATCATATTCTGGAAATGGACAAAATATTTGATTATGTCAGAATAGACTTTTTGGAAATTAATCATTATGGATGCTTATTACAAATCTGAACTCTTTCCTAAGCACAGTTTTAGGTTAGTATGTGAAAAAATTGAGCAAGTCTAGATCTTAACTATAAATTAAGATGCACATTTTTGTGTACTTGCCCAAAACAAATTGTTAGTAATACAGTTGGCTTTAATTATAACCAAATATGTAACTCAAGATAAGTACACTGATAAATCAACAGACCATATGGAAAATAAATGCAATAATAAGTTTGTTGTGATTATTAAATATTAGTTACCATCTGTGATATATGAAAATATTTCTGATATAATTTTTCCATATTCTGTCTTTCTCCTTAGATTTTTGGGACTATATCATTATCACAATTTTCAGCATTTTCGTGATGTCTTTCCCTAACTCCTTGCCTTTTTTTTTTCTTTTTGGGTCACACTGGCAATGCACAGAGGTTATTCCTGGCTCTGCATTCAGGAGTTACACCTGGCGGTGCTCAGGGGACCATATGGGATGCTGGGAGTTGAACCTGGGTTGGCCTCGGGCAAGGCAAATGCCCTACCTGCTGTGCTATTGCTCCAGCCCACTCCTTGCCTTTTTTAGGTGAACTAAACTACCGAGTCAATACTAGGTCTCATACACTGCAGTTCTCACCAGAACATTTATTCCAGTTCATTTGCATCACTTTCACTTATACTCTGGGTCCTTATTTTTGTCCCAAATAGGTTTAAATTATGACCTATTTGGCTTAAGCTCCTATTGCTACTTGTTTCTCATATTTGATGACACAGAGAAAAGCAGACCTCTATAAAATAAATCAAAAGAGTTAGCTACATTCGAAACATCACAAACACCAAAACCAAAGTGGAAAAGATTTCCTTATCTTGAAATTGAGAAGATACTTTATTAAGGATTAGTAATAGGAAATTAATTTATCCTCAGTCTCTCCTTTACCTGATCCCTCTATTTCCTGTCATCTCTTTAATTCATTCAATGACTACATTGTAGGACTTATTAAACACATCATATACACAAAATTATTTCTACACTCATGCAAATGCAAAAGTTAATCAGTAGCTCACAGTTTCCTAGGGCAAGTCCAGATACTGGAAAATAATACTAATGCAGTGTGATCAGAAAGGTGGAGCGATTTCTCTGTGATATGTAAGCAGAGGGGAAAGTGAAAAGGGAAGGTTTATCATGCAGGTAATGCTATAAATGAGTCTCAAATACTTAATTTTCTTGGCAGAAAAAAATGGCTGGGGGAAATTACAGTCAGACGGGCAAAAATCAGCTTCAATGTATCATGTAAATGGCACATTTAAGGGATAGTTCGATGCTTTTCACAAGGCATCATGTGTAGAGAAGAGAGAATGATGAATCAAAGCTTGGTGAAGACGAGAGATCTTCTAGGGGATCTGAGAAAAAAACATCCCTGTGTTTAGTATAAAAGTCTGGTATGTTAAATACCACCTGTAAGAACTGCAAAATAAATTCCATGTGAGAATAGCAAGAGGAATCCCATATCACTGCATTCCTTGGTCTTTGGAACTGGGACCAATTAGACTTACTGTATAGGGTACTCAGTGCAAAATTCAAGCCTGTCTCTGGCCAGAAATTACTATTTTGATTACTTGGATAGAAATATCTCTTCCAATGACTCGGTTACTTAACATTAGCTTCACTTTCCCAAGCATTAATTTCACAATGTAAAAAGAGGTTTGGATTTGTTTCTCAAACCAATTTGTGATCTTATTCCCTTTTTTTTAACTGTAAGATCCAGATAAGTGTCTTTATACTGAATCCAACTTTAGATCTGCTAAACTTAGGGACTCTCATCATCGTTACCTGGAAGAGACAAAACAATAGCACATCATCTGGTAGGGCAGAATGTTTGCCAATGAAGAGTGAGATGCTGAAGATAGTCACTCTTGTATTCTTAATGAAAAGGACTGCAGAAGTAGACACCATAGACATTAGAAGTAAGGTAGAAATTTTCTACCCTCCAATACTCTCTCTGTGCATAAGTTTCTATAGAACTTGATAATTGTCTTACTGTATAATCCTCCAAAAGGCTTAGGTTATGTCTTAACTTTCCTACTATTCAGTTGGAAATAGAATATTGTTTTTATATTGATTTACTTTTATTGATTGCTACTGAAGTCCCTGTAAGTTACCTGTTAGACGTGTTTCATCTCTAGTCTGTCTCCTGTATGATGGATAATTATCACTCAGTCTGTTTAAATCACAGATTTTTTTGAAACAAATTTATTAAAAACAGAAAAGAAAAAGTTCTCTCTTGCCAATTTTCATTAAACTTTCTGAAAGTCAGAATGGAACCTGTATGATTTTTTGATCAGAATATTTTTTTTGTTTGTTTGATTTTTGGATTTTATTTATTTTTTAAAATTTATTTATTTTTTAATTAGTGAATCACTGTGAGGGTACAGCTACAGATTTACCCATCTTCGTGCTTCTGTTTCCCTGATATAATGTTCGAGAACCCATCCCTCCACCAGTGCCCATTCTCCACCACCAATAAACCCAGTATCCCTCCCACCCCCCAATCCCATCTCCCCCACTCCACCCTGCCTCTGTGGCAGGGTATTCCCTTTTGTTCTCTCTCTCCAATTGGGTGTTATGATTTGTAATAGGGGTACTGAGTGGCCTTTGTTTTCAGTCTCTAGTCTACTTTCAGCACACATCTCCCTTCCCAGTCTCTAGTCTACTTTCAGCACGCATCTCCCTTCCCGTGCGTGCTCTTCAACGGCATTTTACTTGGTGTTCCATTCTCTATCTGAGCTGCCTTTTCCCCAGCATGTAAGACCAGCTTCAAAGCCATGGAGCCAATCTCCTGGTACTTATTTCTTCTATTCTTGGGTATTAGTCTCCTACTCTGTTATTTTATATTCCACAGATGTGTGCAATCTTTCTATGTCTGT
Source organism: Sorex araneus (assembly GCF_027595985.1). Taxonomy (NCBI): domain Eukaryota; kingdom Metazoa; phylum Chordata; class Mammalia; order Eulipotyphla; family Soricidae; genus Sorex; species Sorex araneus. The sequence continues at coordinate 127,886,087 of NC_073302.1, read as the reverse complement.
CTCTCTCTTTCTGACTCATTTCACTTAGCATGATATTTTCCATGTTGATCCACTTATATGCAAATTTCATGACTTCATTTTTTTCTAACAGCTGCATAGTATTCCATTGTGTAAATGTACCAAAGTTTCTTTTACCAGTCATCTGTTCTAGGGCACTTGGATTTTTTCCATATTCTGGCTATTCTAAACAGTGCTGCGATGAACATATAAGTGCAGATGTCATTTCGACTATACTGTTTTGCTTCTCCAGGATATATTCCAAGCAGTGGTATTGCTGGGTCAAATGGGAGCTCAATTTTTAATTTTTGAGAATCATTTATATTGTGTTCCAAAAGGGCTGAACCAGATGGCATTCCCACCAGCAGTTTAGAAGGGTCCCTTTCTCCCCACATTCTCTCCAACAGCAGTTGCTTTTGTTCTTTTGGATATGTGCCAGTCTCTGTGGTGTGAGGTGGTATCTCATGGTTGTTTTGATCTGCATCTCTCTGATGATTAGTGATGTAGAGCACTTTTCATGTGCATTTTGGCCATTCATATCTCTTCCTTGGGAAAGTTCCTGTTCATTTCTTTGCCCCATTTTCTGATGGGGTTGGATGTTTTAAGGGGAAAATTTATAGCTCTGCAAGCATTTCTTAGGAAGGAAGAAAGGGCCTACATAGGTAACTTGACTTCACATCTCAAGGCCTTAGAAAAGGACCAGAAAAAGGAACCCAAAACAGACCGGAGGAAAGAAATAATAAAAATTAGAGCAGAAATTAACGACATGGAAACCCAGAAAACAATCCCAAAGGTCAATGAAACCAAGAGCTGGTTCTTTGAGAAAATAAACAAGATTGATCAGAATATTGACCCCAAATTTTCACTCCTCTATTACTCTACTTGGCTTAGCCTCATTAAGAAATATATATGACTTTCTTACTCCTTTACTTTGAATTTAGTGGATTCTTGGACTTTGAACTTTGTATTTCTGAGAACAGGAGTTACAGTATGACAGTTCTGAACCTAAGCCTTAAAGTGGGTCCTTCTTGCATTTGTGCCAATATTGTGAAAGGAGCTTTTCTAGGTAGCCTTCCATCTCAAGAAGAGGTTCTGAGATTGTTAAATAGAACCAGGTGAGCAATCTCTGGGCTGAAATGGGACTGCTAACACATTTTAATTTGTGGTCTAAAAGTAAATGTTTATCAACACTAAGATTTTGAAGGTTTTAGTTATGCATCATTATAATGGAACTACATCATTGATTTGACAATTAGCCTTCATGGTTATAATATTTTATATATGGAAGACTTGAGAAATAGTGATTACATTATCTGATAACTAAGAAATATTTTCTTGTATCAATTTTTGCATGACGCATGTAATAACCCCCAAATTAAGGATATTACCAAATCGTGGGGCTGGAGCTATAGCACAGTAGGTAGGGCATTTGCCTTGCACGTGGCTGACCCAGGTTGATTCTTCCTTCCCTCTTGGAGAGCCCAGCAAGCTACCAGGAATACCCCGCCCACATGGCAGAGCCTGGCAAGGTACCCGTGGCATATTCAATATGCCAAAAGCACTAACAACAAGTCTCACAATAGAGGCATTACTGGTTCCCGCTCAAGCAAATTGATGAGCAATGGGGTGACAGTGACAGTGACAGTGACAGTGACCAAATAGTGACTAAGGAATTTTATTGCCATATATTTTTTAAAATATATTTACCCTTGCAACTCTGTATCCCCTCATCTTTAACAGCGCTATCTATCTGCACTAACCTGTAGAGATCATCCTTGCTGGCTACTTTCTGAAATTTCTTGAGTTACTTTGTAATTTTTCTCAGCTCTTTGTATTGGGGTCATTCTGACCTAGATCATTCTGTGGAAGAAAAGAGAAACTGCTAAAGAGATGAAGCCTTTTAATGAAACTCTTTTCATTGAAGTCTATAAATTAGGTCAGTTACAATCTGATAAAAACAGGGGATTGACTGTAGTGGGTAATTAGGAAATTGCACTGAGATATAGGGCAGTCTTTTCAAAATGAGTTCTAATGTCTATGTGAGGTTTTTGGAATAAGAGGCTATGCTGAGAAATGCAAAACTTTGGAAGTTACTGTGGTATGATGGGGCTGGCTCTTAGAACTCATGGGAAAAGTATGAGTTCTTTTGTATGAGTATGGCACTTGATCCTTAGTGCCATTTCAGACAAAGGATATGAGAAAATTTCTACCTGATTACATGCAGTGTTCCTTAGAAAAACCAGATGATATCACATGTCTATTGGCAACAAAGCTGAAACTTAGAAGGTAAGACATAGTCAAAATTTCTCTATTACCCAATCACATATTGTTTATTTTCTATAATGCTATCCTGATCATTTGTAGTTTTTAATTGATCATCTACAATGCCCTCTGCATTCTATTGTAGCACTGTAGCACTGTCCTCCCATTCGTTGTTCATAGATTTGCTCCAGCAGGCACCAGTAACATCTCTATTGTGAGGCTTCTTGTTACTATTTTTGGCATACCGAATACGCCACAGGTAGCTTGCTAGGCTCTCTGAAAAGATGGAGGAATCGAACCTGGGTTGGCCATGTGCAAGGCAAACACCCTACCCACTGTGCTATCTATTAAGAGGTAAAAATGTTATTGAGTATTATAAAAATTAGAGCTAATACTAGTAGCATGTATCATTTCTTGAGTTACTTTGAATATATGACTATTACCTATATTTTACTTGCTTCTCATAAGTATTTACATGGTTACTGATAATACTCAAGTTTTAAGATTAGAAAACTGAAATCCATAGTAAGAAAGTGGTTTTTGTCCAAGTTCATAGGACCAGAAATATAAAACATGGGTCTTGGCTTTTAGAAGATTGAGGAAGTTTTTTCAAGATAACAGGGAGAAAGAAGATGTGGGGGAGATGAAAACAGTAAAAAATGGCATTAAGGGTTACTTAGATAGGCCTTAAAAGCCTTTGACAGAAAGCTACGCAGCTTGGTCATGCAATCGGAAAGCAGTCAAGAAATATGTAAACTATTGGTAGTAAACGTGCTCTTATAAGAGATTGCATATGGTGCAGATAAACATTGCAAATTCTAGTGTCAAAATATTTTTGTCTTTTAAAATTTAAATTCATTCTTAGTATTCATGTTACACAAAAACCGAGGTTAGGTTAAATTTGTCACATGACTTGCTGTTTGTTGGACTCTGATCTAATTTCCAACAGAACATCTAAAATCTCATGTATGATGTTGCTTACCAGAAATGTACATTGCAGGGGCTGGAGCAATAGCACAGTGGATAGGGTGTTTGCCTTGCACATGGCCGAGCCGGGTTCGATTCCCAGCATTCCATATAGTCCCCTGAGCACCGCCAGGAGTAATTCCTGAGTGCAGAGCCAGGAGTAACCCCTGTGCGTTGCTGGGTGTGACCTAAAAAGCAAAAAAAAAAATGTACATTGCACACTTAACTCTAAGGGTTTTACTGGGTGATGATCACCCAGCTGTCTTTTGCGTGACATCAACAAATTCCAGATGCCTAGTAGAGCAGCATGTATTTAACATAAGTCATACTGTTTAGTCAAATAGGTTAGGTCCAACAACTACTTTACCAATTATGGGAATGTTTTAGACCCTCCTGAAATCCAGGTTTCTAAAAATATGAAGGTGAATCACACAAGCACTTTCAAAGAATAGCAGTCAAATTAATAATATTAATTCTTTTTCTGCACTCTCTCCAAAGTTCTAAGGGTTAAAAAATCATGTGTTGTGCTTAATTAATGTTTGACATAGAAAGAGACCAGAAAGCTGCATATTTTATGCCTAGCAGATTAACTATGAGTCAGGAGACATAAAGAGAAAGTATTGCACACATGGTACTTTCTTTTGTACTTATATTTGTGTATTATGGAGCATTCACGCAATGCATTAGAAAACACTAGTAATTTTACCTGTCACACCATTCATTTAAACATATGATCTAACCCTACTTTCTTGAGTGTTGCACCTTATTGCTTAAAAGATACTTAGGTCCACACTAAAGAGATAATGGCTTTCTGATGTTCAGAATTATTGTGGAATAATGTGTATGTTTCAAATGGTGGAAGATGCACTTGCTCATGATCTTTTACAGATTTTCAAATTTATATGAAATTAACAAAAAGAAGAGAAATTTTCTATGTTCCCACTGGAAAAGTGGAGGGGATAGCCAAATCATACCTGACAGTGTAAGTTATGTGAACTGAAAAACTATGTGCCTTTCTTTCTACAGAGGAAACCTAAATATGAAATTGTTGTACTACCAGTTTAGTCACTGAACTACTTGCAGTTGACACCAAGGAAGTATGACAAATGTGCCATCAATTTGTATGAGGGAGCAAGTCATTACTTTGTGCTAAAGAAATCCTAGTGATTGTAAATTGAATCACTAATGGCCTAAAATGTCAGAGTTCCTCTTTTATTCTGTTGAGATACCTTTAATTCTCAATTACCCAACGATGCACTCTATTTTATAGTTAATCTGGATGCTAATTTTTAAAACAAGGCAGAATTTTCCCTGCCATGCAGATTTTTTCCTTCATGTGCAGATTTTCCAGATAAGAAAAAAATGTTTTGCAAAGTTAAATATTTAAAAAGCAAATATTAGAATCCCAGAGATAATAGTCTGAGTACATGCTTTCTATGCCAGAGGTCCAGATTTATTATTCCCTGGAACTGCATGTCCTTGATTACCTCTGGGAGAAAATCCCAGAGCACAGAACTGGGAGTAGCCCTTGAGCTCTGCTAGGTATGGCCCCAAGCAAACTAATAAAAATTCATCAGAGACTACCATGTGAACTCTTAAGAGACATATGACTATAGACCAAACATGATGGCCACTTACTACCTGAATTGCATACACCATAACACCCCAAAAGAGAGAGAGTAAAAGGGAATGTGTCTGCCACAGAGGCAAGGGGGTGGATGGAGTGAGGGTGCCAGGAGGGATACTGGGAACATTGATGGTGGAGAATGGGCACTGGTGGAGGGATGGGTACACAATTATTGTATGACTGAAATATAATTATGAAAGTTTATAAGTCTGTAACTGTCTCATGATGATTAATTAAAAAAAGTTAAAAAATCTTTCCTTGCGTTCAATTTTTATTGAATCACCATGAATTACAAAACTACAAAGTTACTCATGATTTAGCTTTAGACATACAATGTTCTAGCACCAGTCCCTTCAACAGTGTCCATTTCTCTCCATTCACTCCGCAATGTCCCCAGTTTCCCATTGTTTTCCCCAGCCATTCTGTATGGCAAGGTATTTTTTCTTTTACCTTTTAAGTTTGGTGGTTTACAATACTGTTACTGATAGGGTATCATGCACTTTGCCATCTTCAGGCACCCAGTCCTCCAGAGTGACCACTTCTCTCTATATTTGTCACAGTGGTCTCTTCCCTAAGCTATCCCATCTCCCCCTCCTACCACCGCTCCCTGCCCTATACAGCTACAAGCTTCATACTAAGGAACAGTTCTACTGATCTTTGTTTCTATTGCCTTTGGACATCAGTTCAACCCACACTGTTTCTTTATATTGTACACATATGTAAAATCATTCTGTGTCTGTCTCTTCTCTCTGACTCATTTTACTCAGCATGATACTCTCCAGATCCATCTATGTATTAAAAAATTGCATAACTTTGTCTATTCTATTTTTTTTTTTGCTTTTTGGGTCACACCTGGCGATGCACAGGGGTTACTCCTGGCTCTGCACTCAGGAATTGCTCCTGGCGGTTGTTCAGGGGACCATATGGGATGCTGGGAATCGAACCCGGGTCGGCTGCATGCAAGGGAAACACCCTACCCGCAGTGCTATTGCTCCAGCCCTACTTTGTCTATTCTTATAGTCAAGTCGTATTCCACTGTGCATAAATACCATGACTTCTTTATCCAGTTACCTGTTCTTGGGCACTTGGGCTGTTTCTAGGTTCTGGCTATTGTGAATAATGACGGAATGAATACAGGAAGGCAGATGTCTTTTCTGCATTGTGCTCTTTGGCTCTTGGAGTATATTCATAGGAGTAGAATTACTGGATGATATGTTATCTCAACTGGACTGGGGCGATAGGACAGCAGGTAAGGCATTTGCCTTGCACATGGCTGACCCAGGTTCATTTCCTTTGTCCTTCTCAGAGAGCCCAGCAAGGTACCAAGAGTATCTCACTCCTTCCCATACCACCAAGTTCATACCTGCTTAATAGTCCTCATAATATGGCGGACGCTACATCGCTTCTCCCCGAAAAGGGAAAAAAAAACCAAGAAAAAAGGATATTTCCCCTCCTCGGCCAGCATGGGACAATGGCTTAGTTAACAGTCTAGAGACATGGCTTCGGGCACTTGCTGGGACCAAAAGTAGTCTAGCTGGCCTCAAAGCAATTTTAGTTTTATAATGAAGATGGAGCCAGATATTTATTAGCATCTGCAACGAACATTTTCTTTTTTTTTTGTCAACTACTGAATTTCCAGGGAATTGAGAACTTGATACTAAGCTAACAATCATAAACTCTCTTAAAATCTAGTGTTTTTCTGACAAAACCATAACATCCTTGATGTCATTCTTCTTAGAAAGCAGAACCTTAAGCCACTGCAGTGTCACCTCTGAAATATAGTCACATGACTGCCTATTCTAGGATCTCCTGTTATCTTATTATTAAAAAGTTTTGGTTTAGATTATTGATTATTTTCTCTCTTAGAGTCTGCTTTAATTATATGAAGACTTTAAAAGAAATCCAGTTGGGTTGAAACTCAATAATGTAGCCATTTCCAATTCTATCATGTACAATTTAATATAATTTGTATGCTTCTTCATTGTCTTAAATCTCTTATAGGACAGGAAATCTTAAGTCAGGAGAAAAATGGTATTGAGTTAGATAATGAAGAGAAAGAATGATTCTCTCAATTCTTAGTCCACATTCTAGTTAACAAACTGTGCAGAAACCAGGCAGGACAGATTCTGTATAGCCACTAATACTAAAATAACTACCAATTCTTGAAATGTGAAAAATAGCAAGAACAACAGAGTTTGAAAACTTTAGAAGCAAATTGTCTCAAAAAAATCCCTTTGTAATCAGAGGGTATCTTATATGTCACATCCCTGCATAAGTACATCTTTCAATTTGAAATATTAACTGTGGACTTATTACTTTAAGCATGTTATATTTTATATGGTAATAGATCTGGATCTTAATTCTTTGTGTATTGTTCTGAGATTGAACCAGGGTTATCTTGGAATTTGAGCTTCAAGGAAAGGGGGAAAGAGAGCTGATATACGTAAAACTCAGCTATAAAAAGAGGGAAAGTAATGTAAAAGGGAAGTAGTGTAGGTGTAATGGAGTCACTTATATTTTTGTTTTGCTAATAAATATATCCATGTACATATGAAAAAACTATATTTAAGCTTGAGAAACAATTGTTGTTATTTAACTTTGCTTAAGAAATAGGGGATTGGACCAGAGCTATAGAACAAAAGTTAGAGTGTTTGCCTTGCACAAGTTCAATCTCAGGCATCCCATATAATTCTGAAGCCTACCAGAAGTGGTCCATGAACACAGAGCCAGGAGTGGACCCTGAGTGCCACTGAGTATGGCTCAAAAACAAAAACAAAACAATGAAAATGGAGAAATTGTCAGAGCTCTTGAGCATTTTAGTGGTAGTGAAGTCAGGTAACTAACTCTGAACCCCGAAGCCATGAAGGTCAACACAATTATAAATGCCTCACCTTAATTCAAATAAAAAATAAATTGAAAAAAGAGATTTAAGTCTAGTAGGCATGTTAGAGCTCAACAAAACCTTGGTTAGTGACATAAGGGGTGATTTTCATTTGCCTTCACAGATGGATTTAATAAAATTCTATTGCTTCTCTTGATGCAGCTAAAGAAGGTTAAAATGCCATTTTACCAATATCCACATGGGTTTGTTATAGGTGTTCTTTCAAAATATCTAATTAAAATCTAATTTTAGGTTATATGTTACTCAGAATATGAACATTTTTTGAAACTTTCTTTGCCATAGCAAATCTGGAAATATATCTCAGTGACATATGTGTATTTGCAAATAAAAAAATATATACTAAGACATCTCAGTATTTCTGTAGTGAAGCATTAGAATCAATCTAAGTACCAATAGGGACATCTTTAAATTGAGATACTGTGAAATACTCTTTCAGCATTAAAAAATACTCAAGAGAAACCTCTTATATGTTCAGTATCTTAATAGTATTGCTTGTCTCCATTGTACAGAAGATAACTTGAAGTATATAGCAGTGAAAAGAGTTTTCTTAATGGCACACAGCCAAAAACTGAAATAGTCAATATTCAACAAAGGATTCTGATTTCTGGATTTGTGCCATGGTTATTTTGATATATTGCCTCTGCTACCTGAAAATACCATCATTTCATATGAAAAGGCATTTATAAGGAATTTTTTAGTATTAGAAAATGATATTTTATACTCCATGACTGATTTATAAATTGCTTATGTATAAAATTCTAAGTTAAAAATGATTTTAATAGAATCTTAGGGGCATTTTACTTTTAGTACTCATACTGCATTTAAAAAACAATATGCCATCTGACTCTATGCTTGACCTATTTTGTAAGTAATGTCATAAACATTTAGTAGTTCTTATTTATTTTCTAGAATTTTGATAGCCTGGAGAGGTTATCAATGGGTTAGTTCATGCTTTCAATGCATAAAGCCCCGGGTTGAGTCCATAGTACTACAATCCCCTAAGCACTGCTGGGAGTAGCCTTCAAGAATAACCCCCAGCACTGCTGACTATCACCAACCATCCTCCTTCCTCCCCATCAAATATTTATTGTAAGTTCAATGAAGAAGATGAGGAGGAGGACAATTAAGTGAAGATGATGATGATGATCATGATGTGTTCTGTGTGTGCTGGAGATGGATTCGAGTAGTTTATCAACTCAGTGTTGGCTCTAACATGACCTGATGGGAAGCATCTCTCTTGTTGAGGTAGATGCTTCCTTAATTTTTTAGTGGAAGAGATTTTTAGAAGCTCTCCAAGTAATCCGGAAAGGAATATTAGCTTTTTCAGGGAATAGATAATGTATAGTGATATCAAAAACCTTAGACTCTGGTTATAGAACTGACATTATTAAGGGATTGGGGAATGTATGGTAAGAGTACCATGGATAGTGGTGGATGAATAGTTGACTCTTTGGAGGACATGTGATATGGTAACATCGACCCCTTAAATGTATATTTGCATATCTGTGAACCAATGTTGTCTCCATTAAAAAAAGAGAAAAAGGAGAAAAAGGAAATCATTTTTTTTTTGCTTTTTGGGTCACACCCAGCGATGCTCAGGGGTTACTCCTGGCTTTGCACTCAGGAATTACTCCTGGCAGTGCTTGGGGGACCATATGGGATGCCAGGGATCGAACCTGGGTCAGCCGCGTGCAAGGCAAAGGCCCTACCCGCTGTGCTATCGCTCCGGCCCCAGGAAATCATTTTTATATTATTTTGTCACAGTTGATCTACAAACAGTGCTGTGGATCTTTCAAATAACTATTACAGTATAGCTTTTGAACATAATGCTCCTTTGACTTGAACTGACTTATGATATACCACTTTTGAATTATATTGAAAAATTTGGGGACATAATTATACTCAAAGGGATCTTAGGGGTTAAAACATACTCTTAATCAAGAGCAAATTGACGATCCAGAGAGATCATACAGGGCTTATGGTATGTGCCTCAAGGTCCCTGAGCACAACTGATATGACCTGGGTAATCTCAGCATTGCAGGATCTGAGTAGCACTATATCCACGGGAGTACAGAATTGAGAATACCGGGCTGAGGGGTGGAGGTGGAGTGGGGTGTGAAGTAAGAGAGAAGAACAATGAAGTGGAACTGGAGGTGGCATTGGGGCATGAGTGGTGTGTCTTGACCATGTTGGTGGTGGTGAGGTGAGGCAACTGTGTACACCGAGACTATAAGTGTCAATGCCATTTCAACACATAACCTAAACTGTAATAAATAATAAAAACAAAATTAGTTTTTGTGTATTAAGGTTTCTAAGCATTGGGGTGACTAAGTCGAAAAGAGAATTGAATTTTCAGTGTTGAATAATTTCTGCCCACTTCAATTTTCTACCATGCATTTGTCCTGGATTATTTCCTCTAGAGAAAAGTTTTTGCTCTTGCATTTTAGTGACAGAATCCTTACCCTGTTTTAATGGAGGGAGGAAGAGAAGTGTGGATTAAGCTGCTCTGATTCACAGACTTGTCAGTGCTTCTCTCCTTTCCATATCGTGGCCTCATCACCTCTTCCGTGACCCTTGGTGCTTATGCATTCTCTTATTTTTCAGGTCCTGTGGAATTATGATCTGCTTAGGCCCATTGGGTTTCAGCTTCCTTTAGCGTTTCATGGCATTCATTAGTCGTTCTTTTATCCATCTTATATCTTCCATATATTTGCTAATATTTCCTTCCTTTTCCACATCTCTATTCTTGCAATTTTTAAGTATATTTTTCCTCCTTCCATTCTTCTTTTTAAAGTTTGGTAAAGGGATAAAGATAAACACACATTTAATATGACTAGTTCTTAAATTAATTTTATGTCATCTATTTTCTAATGATATTTCGGCTAGCAAAAGTTATTGGGCAGATCTGCTGGCCTGGGCCAAACCAAATAGGCCCTATGCTGACTTTTTTCCAAACTAGCTCTTATCCTGTTATTGCTTTTGGACCCATCAATGTGTTTTCCATTATATCCTAATAAAAACTAAGTGATTTAAAACATAGGTGCTGTATTTGTGCCTGAGACCTTTTGTTAGGATGAAAAAAATATGGCAATGAACTTAAGACTAAGAAAAGTAATGAAAAAAAGCATATGTTGTGATGCAAGAAAATATTATTATCAAAAATGTTGTAAAATGTGTCATAAAGACACATCTATGTTTTTTTAGCTTCATTCATTATTTTGTTGTTAGCATGTTTAAATAATTCTTCCACTTTATTTAAAAAAACATAATTTTAATTTAATTTCTATTTAGGGTTGAAGCGATAGCACAACGGGTAGGGTGTTTGCCTTGCATGCAGCCAACCAGTTTCGATTCCTCTGCCCCTCTCAGACAGGCCAGCAAGCTATTGAGAGTATCTCACCGCAGGCAGAGCGTGGCAAGCTACCCATGGCATATTCAATGTGCCAAAAACAGTAACAACAAGTCTCACAATGGAGACGTTGCTGGTACCCGCTTGAGCAAATCGATGAGCAACGGAATGACAGTGATACAGTGATATAGTAAATTTCTATTTATCTTTGATTTTTCTTACCATATTGTTAGATTCAACTGACTTTATAGCAGTTTTAGATGCATTTTCTGTTCATTGTTTAAATTGCTTACAAACTTGAAAATTTTTTTCATGAAATATCTAAAAGTATACAATGTTCTGACCCCTAAGACATTTTTCTTTAAACATTTACATAGTATGCTAAGGTCAAAGATTTATTCAAATTTTAATTCTATTTGGAGGTCACATTTTAAGGGAATAGAAAATGGAAAATGCGAACATCAAAAAATAAAAAGTCATAGTATTTTTAAGTGCTTGTTAATGATACCTAGGGATAAAGATAAAAGAAATAGATTTCCTTTTGTGTCTGCAGAAGGATAAGAGAAGAGAAGGGTTTAAGAGTAATTGGATAGTTTTTTCTTATTCAAGATTTTCCTTTCCATGAAGAAAATTTTGGACTTACGAATTCTTACCCAACTTCATAGCAAAAGGTATGTTTTCAAATTGTTTGAGACAAAAGGTTTTGTTGAGGTTAGTAAGAAGCATTAATATTAGTGCTGAGACTGCAGGCTTTACCCTAGACTATTTCAAAAGTCAAGAGCAGAGCTAAGAACAGACATTCATAACAGCCAGTCCATCTTTCAGACCACAGACATACACCTTGCTCTCTATGTCTGAACATCATTTTAGTATATGTAATTGTTGGGTAGTGCTAAAGAAACTCTGAATTACTCCCTTACTAAATATCGATTTTTTTAAAAGTCCTTTAGTTGAATATTGGATTGAAAGCATAATTACGACAAGAATCTAAGTCTTCTGATTTAAAACAGTAAATTAAGACTCGGGCATGTACTAAATGGTTTCATGTCTTCAAACTCACTTTAAAAACTGGGAAAACACATGAATTAAGGAAACTTAGCTGTTTCTAATGTTGAGCAAAGGAAATCTCTGGAGGCAAGCAGAAATGCTTAAGGAAAAAAGACAAGAAGCCATGAGGATGAATAGTAACTGAAATTTGCAAACAGTAAGAGTTAAATTGAGTTTCCCTAATTGGGCCTGAGTTCTGGGCCTTAACTTCATTGTCAATACTAAGTCTTCTTTACAAATTCATAGTATTTAGTCAATACAAGTGTTTCAGGGTGCGAGATTACCCTAGAAGTCTCACACACTCTCCATGAAGAGCCTTTACTAACCTGCGGGGGCTGCGAGGCCTGAGAGCGAGGGTCTCAGCACAACCATCAGCTCAAACCTCAGTCCAGGCAAAGTTTTAAACATTTCTTATCACATCTGCTCGTCTACATCAATCACCCTTCTCATTAGCTAAAGCAAGCAAGCACATTTACAGTACAGAAGCTAGACGCTTACAGGTTAGGCTTGAATGGTTGAAAGAAGTTTCTACTTGGCAGCTGAAAAGAGCCATGTGTGATAGTTACCTAGTTGGCACTAGGGATTTTCTCTGGGCCTCCTGTCCCTATGTCCTTGGATTGTCTCTCTCCTGGAGTACTGGAGAAAGGTCAATGCACTACATTTAGGAAGCATAGGAATCTATGTCTCCTAAAATATGGATCATTAAGCAGTCTGAAAATATTTTAAATAAGTAAGTTTAAAATTCTTTGAAAGATAAAGTATGAAGAATTGGACCCCTAAATTAAAATACAGCAGACACTTTTAAAAATAATGATGATACAGGAAGCAGATACTGAAAATTGCCATTTGAAGTCTTAGAATTTAGTGAAATCGGTATTGCAATTAAAAGTAAAGACAATTGCAGACATTTAATTCAAAGACTAGAAGCAACTGAGGAGATAATAATGAACTTAAAAAAAAGCACAATGTTAAAAATGGAAAATAGAAAAAAAAAGTTAGGAGACCTACAAAATTGGTAAAACCTGACATACTTGTGCTACAGATTTAGGAAGACAGTGCAGATAATGTTACAGAAAGAATGCTTAGAGAGATAGGATTGAGGATTGTTTAGGATTCCTAAATACCATACGATTTAGTGTTGTTTAGGATTTCTCCAGATCAAAAGACATAAATCTACAGATTTGAAAAACCTTGTGAACACTGAGCTATTAACACTGATAGAGTAGGCTAAAGAAACAACTTTTGAAAGTCAGAAATATCATATCTCAATTTTTAATATTTGCCTTAGTTATAAACAGATTAGAAGGCAATAGAAAGTACTACCAATAGTGATACAAAGTTAAAAGGAATTTGGAACTCATATTTTCTGGAAGTATAATCTTAGAAATTCTTTAATAATTAGATAACTTATCTCAACCAAAACTGTAGGGACAGTTTTGATTGATAAATGAATCTTCATATGTCCTGAAATATAGAATACAGCTTTCCTCTAGATGAGATGATTGAACACCATGTAGATACAAATATATCCCCAGTTTATATCTCAGTCAAGATCTCTCATCTGAATTGCAGATTTCTCAACTTCCAACTTGCTATTTTTACTGCATTGTTTCACTGGCATTGCCAATATCTTCACAACTGTTCATCTGATTATACCCATTTCCTTCTCTGTATTGGAATACAATCTCGGTTTAATTTGCTAACTCTCTTCCACTGGAAACCTGCTCAGGGTAAAAGGATAATTGCATTTTAAAGTGTAATTACATATGATAAAAATCACCCTAGATTTTTAAATCAACTTCTGGCTAGGAGCAACTCTGTCTACCTGTATGGACACCATAGACCTGGCCTTTCTTGAACATGGTGACAGCTCAAGTTGGTCTTGCCTTTTGCAGTGATGTGTCAGCCACTATCTAGGAGAACTCTTGCCAAAGAGCAAACCAGAGTACACATGGGACCTTGGGGTTCTCGGAGAGAAGTCCTGTTATTGTCAGTTCTGCAGGTCTGGTAGAAATTACTAGACTCCAGTTTCTTTGGCAGAGTTGATACTAATTTAAAATAGCCTGTTAATAAAATAATTCCAACTCAGTTTCTAAAGTGTTGTCCCTATAATAAGAATGGGAGTCTGATATTGGTGTGGAACCCAATTAGATTCTGATCACTGTCACTTGTCGCTGTCATCCCGTTGCTCATTGATTTGCTCAAGCCGGCACCAGTAATGTTCTCCATTGCGAGACTTCTTGTCACTGTTTTTGGCATATTGAATACTCCACGGGTAGCTTGCCAGGCTCACCGAGAGGGGTGAAGGAATCAAACCCAGGTCGGCTGTGTGCAAGGCAAACAGCCTACCCGCAACGCTATCATGCCACAGAATTGGTCTGGTGCTTTGAATGGGAGCAGAAGATGCTTCATTCTCCCATACAAGCAGCTTTTTCCTTTTCCCCATTCCGTCCCCTCACTGTATCATTTACTCACTTGAAAGGTGATCCTATGTTTCTAAAGTACAGTAAATACTAAAAGTAAAGCTATCAGTGTGCGTTAACAGTTGCACTTAGTAGAAAATGCTTCAGTAAACCAGTGTCTTAGTAGGAAACACAGTATTGCAGCACACTTAATGGAGAAGTGAAAACTAAATTTCTAAATATTATTTAAATAGATTGCCTTGATTTAGTGAGTAGTTATTACTTCTGAAATCACATTATTTACCCTTTCTTTAAAAATAGATTTTTCAGATGTGGGATAAATTCTTGATATTTTATAGATACCAAAACCAACCAACCAACCAACCAGCCCCTAAACAAATTGTTTCAGCATTTGTTACACTGTGCTTGTCACCTTCTTTAATTCAAATCCTCCTCCCTTTATTCCCTGTGAATTCCATACCAAATTACCCTTTGGGTTTTGTCTGTTAAGTCAACTATGGTTACATAAAATTTTTTTTTCCAATATCTAGGAAAAATATTTTATTTCAGCTAATTTACCAGTAAACCAACACAATACAAATATGTATTATATAATTTGATTATTCATTCAGTCTCTAGATCTAGTCAAGAGAACTTTGGGTCCTTTCAGAATATAATAAACCAATCTTACAGGCAAGATTTATTGTTAGTGGGAATATTCTAAATGCATCTTTTTGATAAAATATAAATATTAATTATACCAAAATTAGGAGCCATAATTTTTCATAATCTCTTAGCTAAAAGATAAGACATTTAAGCAAAAGCAGCAATAGCAAGAAAATAAAGTAGTTATTTCACCATCACGAAATCCCGTTAATAACCGATTTCTCAGGCGGGCTCAGTGACATCTCATTTCATCCTTTCCCTGAGATCTTAGAAGTCTATCTCGACTTGGCCCTCCTAACGATGTTGCACTGGGGGCTCTTCAGGGTCAGGGGAATGAGATCCAGCTTGTTACTGGATTTTGCATATGAATACACCATGGGAAGCTTGCAAGGCTGTCCCATGTAGGCAGGAAACTCTCAGAAGATTGCCAGTTTCTCCCAGAGGGAGAAGTAGGCTAAAGATATCGCTTCTGAGAACATGCTTTTAAGTCTCTCTCTGGATGTTGGCCGTTGATGGGATTATACACACCTGGGTTCCTCTGCCCGTACCTTCATGCATGAGGCCTGTCTGAACGTGTGGAGAGGGGCCTCCAGCATGGCTGTAACTAGGTTCTGGTGGTCTTCGGCCACCAGGACCTCTGCTCAGGGTGGGGAAGGAAGCTGGAGCCCATCCCCTCCAAGGGGCCCTGGGGAAGACAGCCAGGTGTGCGGGAAAGAGACTCTGTAGTTATTTCTAAATAATAAAAATGCAGCCAACCCAGGTCCGATTCCTCCACCCCTCTCAGAAAGCCCGGCAAGCTACCAAGAATATCTTGCCCGCACGGCAGAGCCTGGCAAGTTATTTGTGGCATATTTGATAAGCCAAAAAACAGTAACAAGTCTCACAATGGAAGCATTACTGGTGCCCACTAGAGCAAATCAATGAGCAGCAGGATGACAATGACAGTGACAGTGACCAATAACTTTGCACATTATAAATAAGAAATTTAAATTACTTTCAGAATGTAGATTGCAAGCCACTTGTTAATCATACTATATGAAATCTAATTATCAAATATTTCAAGTTACAATTTATTTTCTAATACATATTTGTAATTCATGAGCAATAAACCTACTATAGTTAGGACTTACTAGGTCAAATTGTTTGAAAACATTTAATTTCCTGGTTACTCAGGTGTAATAGCACTGAAGGAAAAACAAACATGAATTGCTTGCTTTCTCTCAGTATGCCCAGTACTCTATTCTAAATGATGATTAGTGGCAATAAACCCTGGGATTTGCATGGTGTAATTTGACAGTTAAAATTTCATCCCAAAGTTTCTTCAATTTAGAAAACAAAATTAAATCAAATGATCTACATATCTGGGTCCACTAGGATACTATAACAAGGAATATAGTTTCCTAAATTTGTGATTTGTAATGATATATAATTTGTAACTACAAATCACAAATTTATTTCTTATATTTCCCAAGGCTGAGAAGTCCAAGATTAAGATGTGGGCTGACTTATTCAGTGTGCAGTGAAAACCCCCTTCCTTGTTGTTAGATGGACATTTTTCCCAAGAGTTCTCTCATGACAGATAGGGAAGGAATATGTCTGGCGTCTCTTTTTTGTTTGTTTTCTAGGTCACACTCAGTAATGCTCAAGAGTTACTTCTGCCTCTGCACTCAGGAATTACTCCTGGAGATGCTTGGGGGACCTTATGGGATGCTGGAGACCAAACTCCCTCTGGTCGACCAGTTGCAAGGCAAAGCCCTAAGTACTGGACTATTGCTCCTGCTCCAGTCTCTGAGTCTCCTTGCTAAAGGCACCAATCCCATTCATTTTGTTTCCTTCCTCAAATATTAGCTTCTCAAAGTGTCACCTCAAAGACCATCATATTGGGGATTAGCTTTCAGCATTTCAATTTGGAGGTGCCAGATTATTTGGTAACACATATTCTGTTAGAAGATGACTATGTTTATAATTCCTATCCTTAAGCACCCTTATTTTCTCACATTTTAAGTGGCTTAAATCAAGAGTACAAGTTGGTTTATTAAAATTCAGCCAATATTATTGAGGACAAACAGTAGAGTCATTGCTGTAATGGTATAGAACTGGATTTCTAGCAGTGAAATTCCATTTGAAATATTTGCAGTACAAAAGGGAACCTAAAACGCCCATAAAGGAACCTTGTAGAGGAGACTGGGGACCATTCTGTTTTATTTACACACACACACACACATACACACACACACACACTTTTGTTGAAAAATGCAGGTTAGTTAAGTCTCCTCAATAACAGATCTATTTCTCTCTGCAATGTCTTTGATGTTAAGCTATTTGTTACTTGTGACCTTTGATCCTGGACTTTTTTTTGTGTGTGTGAAGTTGTAGCTTCATATTCAGCGTTAGTCCCTTTTATTTATACACATTATATAGTTCCTCTTTTCCTTCTCCCTCACAATACGACACTTTAGTTCAGTGTGGAACACTTTAGCACAAAATAGATGTTCCGTTGATAGATGTCACTTGTTTGATTCTATGCTTGATGGAGGTTAGAAAATGCTGTGCAGGAGAGGAAACTGGTTAAGAATAGTTCAGAAAGGGAAATTGAAAAAAGTGAAGCAACTGGAACTTCAAAGAAGACCGAGGGTGATGAATGGATACTTTGGTAAAGAAGGAACATAATGGTAGTCTGAGAGTTTTAGAAAGGTGATTCTGAAGAAATAAGTGGAATGTGTTAGGAAATAGAGCCTCTTAACCAGTTGAAAGGAATAAAGCCGAATGTGTTAGGAGATAGAGCCTCTTAACCAGTTGGCAGTCTTAAGCTCAGTGCTGTGAAATCTGGCATTGACCTTATTAATTTGATAGTTTATGAATATTAATTTGATGTTGTTTTGCTGAAGGATCTTGAATAATGTGATACCACTCAACATGGCCAATAGTTTTAGTTTATGTATTCTTACTCTTTTTTCGTAATTGAGATTAAGATGAATTTGTAACATTGTGGCATTAGTTCTTTGGTTCTGGTTTTTATTTTGGGGGGTCACACCTGGTGATGCACAGGGGTTACTCCTGGCTTAGGAATTACTCCTGGTGGTGCTCGGGGGACCACATGGGATACTGGGACTCGAACCCGGGTCAGCCGCGTGCAAGGCAAATGCCCTACCCGCTGTATTATTGCTCCAGCCCTAGGTTTGGTATTTTTAAAAAATTATTTCCATTCATAGCACTGAAATATAATTGAAGGACTGTTGAGCAACCCACTTTGCCACATTGATATGTGTGCTTTTTAAATAACATTTCTGAAATCCGAGAGTTTACATTTTTTCTTTTATCTAGTCTCACAACTTGGAAGATTCAAGACATGGAATTCTCCTATTCTGGTCAAACATGCAAGTGGCTGCAAATATTGTTTTCATTTCATTCTTAAGCTGTGTTTGTCTTGTGGCCTGGAACATAAATGAAAAGACTCAAGAATCAAAGAGAATATTTAATCAGTGATTTTGCTATTTATTTAGTCATTTGAAAGAATCATGGGTAGTAAGAAGGAATACTTAGAAAAGAAGAGAAAGAATGAAATAAAACAATCAATAATCTGGAAATATATTACTAAAAGATGCTTTTCATAGGGAAATAAGTTGCAGGAACAGATGCTGAAAATTATGAATCTTTATTTCAAAATGTGCGGTGAAGATGTAAAATATGATACCTGCTGCTCTGTAAATTATTCTACATAGAAATTAATCCTGTTCGCTCTCAAATAAATGCCTTTTAGCCTATGACTTAATAGTTTCCCTTTAGTCCTTTCTTTTTTTTTGCTTCAGTCTGTTTTTCCTGCTTAGTTCCTCTGACATTAAAGCACAAAGAAAAACATTAATGTTTCCAGAGGAATTCAGCTTTACCAAGAAATGACATGGCCCTGAGTCTTGGCTATTTGCTCTTTTAAGAAAAATTTTGTCTTTTTAGGCACCGTGATTTACAATATTGTTAGTGATAGGTTTTCATGCGAACAATGCTCCACCACTACACCTTTTGCCTGAGTGTCCCTTTCCTCAGCTCACCCTCTCCTCTCACCTTGACGTTTTTCCCTTTGCCCATTTGTTGTTCCTTTACTATGTTCGCTTATATCCCAAATATGAGAGAGGTCCTTCTGTGTCTGTCTCCTGACTTCTCTCAGCATAGTATTGTCTAAATCCATTCACAGAGCAGCAAATTGCACGATTTCCTCTTCTCTTAGAACAGAGGAATAGTCCGTCATGTCTATGTACTGGGCTGGAGGGATAGCACAGCAGTTTGGCGTTCACCTTTCACTCAGCCGACCCGAGTTCGATTCCTCCGTCCCTCTTGGAGAGCCCGGCAAGCTATCCAGAGTATCGAGCCCCCTCGCCAGAGCCTGGCAAGCTACCTGTGTGTATTGGATATGCCAAAAACAGTAATGATAAGTCTCTCAATGAGAGATGTTACTGGTGCCCGCTCAAACAAATCGATGAGCAATGGATGACAGTCTATGTACCATAGTTTCTTTTGTCTGGGGCAGCTGGATTGCTTCCAGATTTGAGCTGTGCTGAATAGGGCTGCAAAGAAGGTTTGGGGTTCTTGGGGTTGATGCCCAAGAAGTGGAATTTCTGGGTCAGATGGAAGCTCAATTCTGTTTTTGGAAAAATGGCCATATAGCCATTTTGCTTTAAATCCACTGCTACTAGTTCTTTGCAGCTAACACAGTGTCTGGCATAGACTTGGCATTCAAGTTCACACTTTTAAAATAAAAAATATTTCAGTTTTTATATGTTCCAATTTTTCTTGTCACTAATAAAAGCTTTTATTCTCTATATTAAGTGATTTTTTATAGTTCTCATTGATCCTTATCACATTTCTCCTTCCATTTTACTCTCCAGAATCATATTTTCATTATCTCTGTCTTTGTTTTCAACTTTAGTTCCTAGATTTTCTTTACCACCAGATGTTCTCAGGCTGTTTGCTGTGTACCAGTACTTGAGTATCAGAATCTGTTTTCTAAAACATAATGCTGACCACTTGCTATTTACTATGTTCTCAGTATGAACTATTACCACCATAGGCATGATTTAAGTTGAGGAGAGTGAGGAGAAAATACAATTGTTTATTTATTTTGAGTGTTGGGGATTAAATCTAGGGCTTCACACATGTAAGGCAAATGCTCTAATTCGAGCTAACTCCTTGGCCCTAGAAAAACATTTAATGGATGTTTGCTAAATATTGTTCCAGTGACAACTCATATTGTTCTCTACCTTTTAAAATTAATACTGTGTCTAAGACAGTGTATAATGATGGTGAATTTTCCATAAGTTAAGCTTGTTACTTCTATGGGTCCTTGTTACTTCTATGGGTCCTTTCTACTCATACTTACAGTTTTTCTTAAAATTCATAAAAAGCTCTTTATGGATTTTTTAAAAGAATTATTTGGTTTTGGGGCCACACCTATTAGAACTTACTCCTGGCTCTGCTCTGCTCTCAGGGATCACTTTTTGCCATGCTTGAGGAACCATATATATATATATATACATATATATATATACATATATATATATATATATATATTGCTGGAGCTTGAACCTGGGTCAACTGTGTGCAAGGCAAACAATTTACTCACTTTACTTTCTCTTTGGACCCCAACAGCTCTTCATTTTGTTTATTAATAGTTTTCTTTCTTAAACTACAGAATAACATTGGTAGCAGGGTTTGGAGCTATGGAGAGGAAGAGAGTAAATTGAAACATGATGGTACAGAAAAAAACCTTGTATTACTTCAGAGACATAAACCAATCTCAGGAAGTAAGATGTCTGCTCACTGAACAATGTCTGAGACAAAAAATTTGCTACACAGGAACTGTATAGAGGTTTGAATCTGGAGTCATGTAAACCAGTGAAAAGAAAGCATTTATGTTCCACTAAAGAAATCTATCTAGTATCTACCACATGCTGAATTTTATTCTAGCCTCTCTATAAAATGTAAGTAATGCTTCTATCCCTATACAATGGAATAGGGGGTGTATTAGCTTTCAAGATAAGATAAATATATTAGGAAAGTATAAAAGTGTTTCTAACTTAAATAATCCTAATAAATTTTGTGCTGAGATTTGAATTCAGATCTATGTTCATGACTCATAGCAAAAGCAAAACAAAGGGGATGAATTCCATATGAGTAGTTGAATGAAGGGATATTCTTTTGAAAGAACAAAGGTATCTAGGGAAACTGTTTTTCATGTGGTAGGGAAAAAAAAGAAGAGACAAAGGATAGTTAGAATCTAGCCAAGAGTCTAGGACACTTTTCAAAAACTTTTCTTCCCCCAGAACAATGAAAGATTCAGAAATTGGAATGGAAAGGAGGTTTTGAGACAGGAGCTAGTTCAAGAGTCTCAGAATTATATTCTTTAAGTAAAATTAATTATTATTTTTTATTATTAGCTGAGCTTACCAGCTTTGTTCAAGAATGTTATTGATTATGGTTTAATTAAAGATGCTTCTGCCCACAATGACTCTGAAGTAGACTGAGCAGTGGTGTGCCATGTGGGGAGTAAGTTGATTGTATATCACTGCTTTGTGTGTTGCTATTTCTCTTTCTGCTTTTTGTTTCTCTTCTCTAATCTATGGTGTGTCTCTTGCTCATCATGTACACAGTGTGTGACACTGGTTCACCAGCTCTAGATCAGTGCTTACTTATTTTAGGTACTCTTTATAATCGTGGTTTATAAGATTTAGACCATTTCAAGCATGACTTCTAAATTTGGTTATGTATATTGTTTTTTCTTCAATAATTTCCCTTGTACTATATTTTTTGAAATTCTAGTAATATAGTAATAAAGAGATTCACTGGAAATTGGTCTCATTAAATGATGAGAATTGATTTCATAGGAGATAACACCAGCAAAATTCAAAGACAAGATCACCAAGGAAAGGACAAACTTAGGAGATAAAGTTAAGGCTGCTCAGTTGGAAATGATCACTCTGGGTAAGAACCTTATGTGGAAAGTAGGGAAAGGGACAAACTTGATAACCTCTCAGTAACTGTATTGCAACTCATACTGCCCAAACGGAGGGAGAGAGAGAAAGAAGAAAAGTGCCCCTCATAGAGGCAGACTGGGGGCTGGAGGGGTGTGAGAGAAATTGGGGACATTGGTGGGAAATGTATACTGGTGGCACATGGGTATTGGAACATTGTATTACTGACACCCAATCAAGAACAGCTTTGCAACTGTGTAACTCATGGTGAAAAGAAAAAGTTGAGGAAAGCATTCCTTAAGGGAGGGAAGCAAGACTCGGCTGATGGTGTGGCAATCAAAATATAGCTATTTTTCAACATCATCACAAAAGTGTCCTTATCTGGGAGTTGGGTAAATATTATAGTCCAAGTGTCAGACAGAACTCAGGAAGCCTCAAAACCAGCAAGAAAATAATATTTTATCTCACTGCTCAGTGAATCAGTTGATTATATTGTTTAAAGAAAATTGCCATCTGAAAGTGCTAAAATGACAAATGTGAAAAAAAAAGAAGCACTCCGTGGAGAGCCGGTTCTCAGGATGTAGTCTCCGTCTGCTCTTTCATTGAGTTCATCTGGTACTTTGCTGATCGCACAGATTAGAGGTTGATGCCCATTGGGAAATAAACAGAGTCAAGCCATACCTGAAAACAGAATCATTCTACTCGCATTCTCAGGGCTGTCTCAAGTATTTTTAGCAAAGAAGTGCTTTTTTCCTTTTTTTTTTTCACATCAGTATTTGGGATCATAGTGCCCTTATCATCACAATGGTGTATGCTCAACTTTTCTGCTAGTTTGTGATCTTGTAGACATTCATGACATTTTGCACTCGTGTGTAATATTAGGCATATGAATGTGTATCAAATTGAATTGTGAAGCCAGTCCTATCATTTCTCTCCTCACGCAGAGGTCTTTAATAACATTTTGCAAAGATCACCACTTGACAAGTATTTCATAAAGTTCTTCTAGAAAGGATTCCTCTGGCTTACTACTACACGTGTATCTCAGTGATCAAATTTATTCTGATATCCATTTCTGCTTCTAACTGTTATTTCTCAGGATACCTTGAGTTTGAAATTGCTCATCTTTTAGTATATTATGAAGTCTCTCTTGTTGTAAAACACCTTGTTCAACAGATGCCAAAAATGCTGTATATTTACCCCAAGGGTAAAAAAGCAATAAGACGCTCAAACTTCAGCTTTGCTAATGTCTCCTATTTATTTCTATATTTTCTGCTTCTGCCCTCTCAACTTTCTTTTTTCCTTTGTACACCATAATTTATTGTAGCACTTAGCATAATAGCTAAGATATGGAATTGGCCTAAGTTTCCGAAGGCAGATAAGTAGTTCAAAAAGATGTGGCATATATACACAGTGGAGTATTACACAGCTTTTTTTTTTGCAACATAAATTAGTATTTTTTAATGAATCACCATGAGGGTGCAGATACAGATTTACATATTCTTGTGCTTGTGTTTCAGTCATACACAGCTTGAGTACTCATCCTTCCACTAGTGCCCGTTCTCCACTCAACTTTCTATCTGACCATCCATCTTCCTCTTTTACCTCTTTTTTATTGCCCTCTTTTTCTATGTTCTCTATCTGCAAAATCCCTTGAATATAGAGAAGAAAATGAGCTGATGCATCTCATTCCCACATTCCTCTTGGTAGAATCAGAAGCAGACTAAGAATTCACAATGCTTATAGTAGAAAATGATACTGACCAAAAAACAAAAAAGTCTAGAGAGACTTAACAAGCAAAGAATTCTTTTTTTTTTCTTTTTGGGTCACACCCGGCGATGCTCAGGGGTTACTCCTGGCTCTGCACTCAGAAATTACTCCTGGCGGTGCTCGGGGGACCATATGGGATGCTGGGAATCGAACCCTTGTTGGCTGCATGCGAGGCAAATGCCTTACCCACTGTGCTATCGCTCCAGCCCCAGCACAGCATTCTTGAGAAGATGAGAATTCAGTGGGAAAAGCAAACTAACCTCTTCCTTTGTTGCACAGAAATCTGAAGTTTAGTGTGTCTTTGCAAAAAGCTTTCAATTGGCTACTATCAGTGCTGTCATTCTTGTGAAATATGTGGAAACTTCCAGCACTTGTCCTGAGAGCCACCTCTTCCAGTCAGAACCCAGAAAATGTCATCTGTAAACTACTGATGAATAGAAGGTTAAATTTTAATTCTCTGTCAGACTTGCTAATTAAAATTCCATATTCTTTTATCTTAAAGACCTTTGGAGAACGGACTATAGACGCTTGTCTGGAGATAACATAACTACCACCTGGCACAATGCTTTTGTGCCTAAGATGCTATAAATGTTCGTTTCCTATAAATTGTGACTTGCAAGAAAACAAGCATGGTGTCTGCTCTTCTTACATCAGCCTTTTTAAAAGCCTTTCCCGAGTTTTGTCCTTTGCTCATCAAACTCCTCACCATCTCGATTGGGGGTGTGGTGGTGGGGGGAATCAAACTAAAAAAAAAGGTCAGCATTGAAGACAGAAGAAAGGATGCAGTTCCTTAGGGCAATCACTTTCTTTTCAGCTTGTATTCAGAATACCATTTCACTGTGTTGACATGTTTATTCAATTTATACTCTACTGTATTATCCTCCAAAGACATTACTGACATTTATAGATTTATAATAAAAATAGGAGCCAGTGTTAATACAATTTCTTTCATGGGATATATTTATGCTGAGATATATACAAGAGACAATACTGGTGTTCAGCCTATATTATGTTGGCACTTTCCATTTTTGTGCTCACCAATGGCTTCAAAATGCAAGCTTTTTAGTAAAAAGCTTATTGAGGAATTAAGTAGATTCTTAGTCAATGACCTCACCCCCCCAAAAAAAGGTAGATAAATATCCAAGTCCTCTCAGTGCCCAGGGAGGCAACAATGAGTAGTATGTAATATTATATCCTGGATATTCCTACTGGGATGGAACCCTAATTCTCATGATAGTATTCTGTACATTAAGTCATGATGCATTGATTTCTTTGCCTTCCATGTCACATGTCATGCTTCACTGTCCTTCTGGACTTCTAGGGTAATATCCTATATAAACTATTTACATTAAAATCTCATATTTAGCATTGTCTTTAGAATAACTCAGAGTAAAGAATAGAGAGAATGCATTTTACTCTTTGAATATGAAAATCTATGGTAGCACTAATAGTAGTAGAAAATATGTATATGCTCTATAAAACGATAAAATTGACCTGATATTGGACTAATATCTAAACTGATATTATTGTCAGAATTATCATATCAGCACAATCTTGTCTAGTCACTTAGTTAAACATATTTTTATGTGTTCAAGTATAAGATATTAATTAAAATATCAATAAATGTAAGATAATTTCCCAAACATAAGGATAGCAGATTGTATATTTTTGAAGAGAACCAGGGAAAATATCAATAAATGTAATAGATAATCAATAAAATACACATAATGCTCAATAATAAATTTTAAAATATAACGTGAAAATATATGCTGCATACATCAGAAATTGAGAGGAATTCCATCTGTCATAATCCTAAATACTTACATATGGAAAATGTCCTGGAGAATTTTGTGAAATATCCCTGTTGGGCAAGAGGAAGTCTTATAGAGAGAGGAAAAGGTGTGCAAATGTGGAATTCTGAATCTATCTGAAATACATTCTTTTAGTGATGTCCTAAGGTTAAAAATTTTAACCTTTAATTTGATATCAATTCATGACTTCAAATTCTCAGGAAAATAAGGATAGAAGGAAGTTGTCTCAAGAAAGAACAAAACCACAACTAACTTTGTGCCTAGCGCCAAAAACCTTGAAACCCTTATTTGTGTAAAGTAAACCTACCCTATGTTTGCTCCTGATCTCTCGAGACTCTTCAAGGGAAAGTGACTTTTTCATCTGTTTCAACTCACTGAGGTCATGGGATTCCTAGCCCGGACCCACTCTGCAGTTAGCAGGAGTGACAGGAGGACGCGGCTCCAGGTGGCATTCA
Source organism: Sorex araneus (assembly GCF_027595985.1). NCBI lineage: Eukaryota > Metazoa > Chordata > Mammalia > Eulipotyphla > Soricidae > Sorex > Sorex araneus. The sequence goes on along the minus strand of NC_073302.1, from coordinate 127,859,874 downwards.
GGACTACCTTGTCTGAAGCATTGGTTTCCTGTAACTTTTGACGTCTGTGTTGGTCCTACAGATTCAGGAAAGCATCACCTGTAAAGTCAGTATTCTAACTCTATGCATTTTTAGAATGGTCAAGGGGCTTTCAGTTATAGCTGCACCAATGTCTGAAGATGGACCTTTCTCTTTCCTCTTTATTTGTCTCCTGCCATTTTTCTGTGTGAATGATTGGTGGTGTTTGCATTGTTATAGCTCATGTCAACCAATCAAAGCCCCCAAAGCATCTGATTCCTCATTTAATTTATTCACAGTACATTGTGCAGTCAGATGAGGATGGCAAGTTAATGGGCTTTGCTTTAATTAGATAACTATCGGCCTCCTAGGCTTGGAGGTTCATGCTAGTTTTATTTGTGAGTGGATACAAGAAGGTACTGCAACTTTATATCAAAGGAGAGAGACAGACAGAAAGACACATACACACACATGGACAGAGAAAGACTGAGAGAGAGAGAGACAGAGAAACAGAAAGAGATAAGAGAGAGACAGAGAAATTGAGAGATTGAGGTTTTCTCCTTACTGTTCCTTTTGGGAGCCATTTCAAGTACTTCACCACTACCACCCCCCCCCCCCAACACACACACACACATATATACACATACTGTCATTCTTGGCGATTGCCAAATATGATGACCCTTGAGGATCACTTATGCGACCTAAATGAAAAGTACATTCAAGCTTCATACACTGTGGAGTTACATTCTAATCCCAAAATGCATGTTCTGACTTTGACTCTCTGCCCACCTCCACACCCTTTCTTATCTTTCCTGTCTTTTTTATCTCTCCTTTCTTATCTCTCCTTTTTTTAAATACACCAAGATTTAGAATAGAGGAAATCCTATGACATAATCATCTTACATCACCCAAAGAAATTGACAAGAGGTTTGGGCACAGCTTCTACAATCTGCTTGCCTTCTTTTACTTTAAAATTATTTTTTGCTACACTCAGGTCAATTACCACTGAGTATTTAACCTTGGCTAATGACCATGTCTTACCAATCTGCCTCTCTGGTAACTTATTACACTTAGCAATGAGAAGAAAAGGGCAACAGCTCTATTAACACAACCAAATGATTCATAATCACATATGAACTGGAAACTGGGTAACAGTTTTACAAGCACTAAAGGTTAATAGAACCATCCCAGTTCATTTTCTATCCAATCTTCATGAGGTTTTTTGACCTCCACCCCCAAACATCTAACCATTGCTTCAGAGCTTTTGACACAGGTGACATGTAGGAGGAAGCTATTTATGAACATTAATAGCCTTTTCAGCTACTATTGAACAATTATTAGAGCAGCCCTACATGTAGCCTCAGCTAAGTTCAGAATAAAGTAATTATATAGTTAATTTAGCATTTATCTGGAAGACTAGCTCACACATTTAAGCGCTCATTCAGTTGAAATTAGCACTTATTCATTCCATGGAGATTTTTGCATAGGGCCCATTTGCCAGTATGAAACACGCATCCATGTGAAGTTCCTTTTCGGAATTGACTAGTTGAGTCAGACCACAGTCTAATCAATTTTAGAATGAACAGCCAGCTGGATAGAAGCCACACTTTCCATTACTGGTAAATTGCTTTGGTATGAAAAGTGATTGATGAATCCATCCCTCAAAGACAAGAGGCTTTAAGACAACTCACAGGTGCTAATAGGACAAAACAGAACAATGTCATTCCCCCTTATTCCCCATACACTACTCTTGATTGCTCTGAATAGAAGATTTTGCTTTTCTCCATCTTCTCCAAATATACTTTATCTTGCCTTTTACACTCTTTGGAGATATTATTTCACTGACGTTCCCCCAATGAAGAGTCTGACCACCAGTCTCATCGAAGAAGTCCAGAAAGTCTTTGATCCTCAAATCGAGCTTAGAATCTATTGAGAATTGGTGGCATCATTATCATACTCTTACTGAAGGAAACCTGAAGAATTTAGCAATTCTTTGCTTGCTGACTAACTTGTAGAAATAAATCCTATCATACATTTGAGGCATATTATTAGGTTTCCCTTGACTCACTGGATAAAGATTGGCATAATAAGGACATCCCAATCAGCATAATTCTTGTGTTGGGAGCATAAATCTGATTTATGTACCCTTCCTTAATGAGAGACCCTGAACACTGAATATAAACAAATTGGTGTTTGAAAATGGTCTGTCACCAGGAATTACTCCTTTCAATGAAATACGTAGGCTTGTTATTAATTTAGTTGGCAAGATCCTCAAAGTCTCAAATCAAAATCAACCTTTCTCCTGGTGCCAGTGTGTATTACTAAAAAGAAACAGGTTTTTTTTCAAGACTATAGGCTTAGATTTCTATCAATGGGGAATTTTTTCTAAACCTGTCTCTATGGAGAACATGTTACATTTTTATGCGTTATTACTATCTAAAACAAAACTTATTGGGTAAATTCTTTCTCTGTCTTTTAAGGGTATGAATCATATATTAGTCCTTTTTGCTATTTTTTAGAAATAATGACAATAATGTTTGATAATTTTATTGGAAAAATTAATACAACACTAATAATTTTTATACAAATAAATTTTCTCTTCAGTCTGCTACAAGCTACCATAAAAAACCCTACCAAGTGCATATAAATAATTACAATATTTTGGGCAGAGATTTGCTTGAGTGATTCACTTGTATCTCTTTGCTTTTATTCACAAGTAGTGAATCGACTTTAGCTTACTGCACCTATTTAAAATGGAATTGGTCTTTTGATTATCTGTTTTTATTAATCTAATTAACTGCATCCAGGAAATGACTGCTTAAAATGTGTCCCTTTTTATTAATTTATGTTTGTTAATCTGCAGCTTGGACTGGTATTGGAGGACTTGAATCATTTGTGTAAGTAATGAGGACGAAATAAAAAGAATTGGGCCTGTATTTCACCAGGAGAAATTCAGTTAAATTGTAGATAATCAGACTGTCTTTGGGAGACAAATTTAATACTGTTGCCCAAGTGGAAGATATTGGCTTATCCTATTTGAGAAGCTCAGAATGAGACCCTCAGATCTCAGCCAAAAATATGATTTCTATATGTTTCTGCTAGTACCTGAAGTGCACCATTAGGATTTTCCTTTGATTCAGATGTTGCTATCCTTAGGCAGAATGGTTACGATATTGGTCATCCTTAGAGAACTTGAGAAGTCTCACATGTACACAAAGAAATGCCAACCTGAGAGAGATCCCCAGAGGTGGACATGGGGAAATAATGTCCCCATGTATTTGAAATACCATACATATAACAGAGTGCTATGTAAGAAATGATGGCTGTTGCCACAAGTGTAATTAAAGTTACCATCTCGAGATGAATAATGAAATATAAGAAGGAAATATCTCCAGCTACAGGTTGATTTGCACTTCAGTGATTTCCCACTTAAAAAGAATACCTGTAATTATTTAACTAGGAAAAGAGATATTCCAATATTCTATTAAAAAATGTATCACTTCACTTGTATTACTTGTCATCCCGTTGATCTTCGATTTGTTCGAGCGGGTGCCAGTAACATCTCCATTTGTCCCTGTCGCGTTCTAGTGCAGCCCAATGATATTTGCTTGCTCCAGGAACAGGAAGAGACTCAAATCATTCATTCAGGGATTTGACGAAGAAATCTGACCATCTAGTTGGTGGGCAGCCTCGCGGTCTTCTGACGTCCTGTGGAATTCAGTCCGTAACAGCTCTAGTCCAGCGGTCATCTCTGAATCGCATTACATGACCGGCCCATCTGATTTTTGATGCCTTGGCAAACTAGACAGCATCCCTGATTCTTGATCGTCGATGGAGTTCAGAACTCCAGATTCTTTCTCTCACTTGAGTGAGATGTGATATGCCTAGCATAGCTCTTTTGATTCCTCTTTGGGATACCCTAATAGCGTTCTCATCCTGTTTGTGTTAAAAATGGCTCAGGAAAAATACTGAGACAGAACAGCACTAAAAAAAGAAAAAAGACAAAGGGTACAGGATAGCTTACATGGATGGATTCTCAGACACATTTGTTATTATTTGTTACAATCAGACTGTCCTAGCATTTCTACCCAAGTCTGATCTATCTGTACTTCACCTAAATTGTGAGAAATGTTTGTCAGAAATAGGAATCATTTGTTTTATCAACACATCCAAACTATCCTCCAAAGGAAGAGTTGGTTCAGATTTCCTCCCTAGGACTATTAGCCTTTGCATACTTGCAAAGGGTCAAACTTTTTTCACCCCATGTTGTTCTGTTTCTAGGAGTAGCGGTAGTAATAATGATAATAATAACAATATATTAAATACTAATCTCTGGTTCCTGTAATGACTGAATAGCTAACTGATTGACTGTGTATATATCTTTATCAAAGGCATAAATTTTATCACATGTATAAATTAATAGGAATATTTTAATGTGTGAGTTTTCCTTGGAACTCCTCTTCATGATAAGGAAAATTTTACCTTTGTTGTCTCCATTTCTGTGACTTTTTAATTTGGAATAAAGGGTTAAGGGAAGAACAAAAATCAACGAGGACAAGTTGATTGAATCACTTTGACAAATATCAAGATGTTGAGAGAAGTGACAAGGAAGATGAGAGTAATTTGATTGTTTATATTTGAGTCTGATTTGGTTGTGATCTAAGATGTTTGTGTGAAGGAAGGGGATTTAGGAGGAGCTAATGACGTGGGCAAAGAAGACTGACATTTCTCTGGGGTGAGGTCAGTGGCGCGCCACACAACTTTTAAAAATTGTTTTATTTTGAGATGTGTAAAGTCTGTTATTTTTAGTGTGATGCTCTAATTAGGTAAATTATAAATATACATTGATGATATATGGCTTTTTTATTAATTTAATTCATACAATATTGACCTGCTTTTTTCCCATTTTCCATTACAGATGAGAAAATTATGACTTAAAGTATGATTATTTTGGCAGCTTGGCAGAAACCTGGTCCTTTATTATCACATATGTCACGATATGTCAATATATAAATGCACTGACATATCATAACTTATTCAAGAACTTCTTTGGCATTGCTCAATAGACTTGAAAGATAGTCAATTAAGTAATACATGCTGGGCCAGAGAGATAGTACAGAGGGTGATACTGTAGAAGAAAATTAGATGCTTGTTGAAATTAAGAAATGCCCAGGGCATATTAAAAATGTTCAACTTCTTGGCATCCAGTATGGTTCCTCTGAGCCCTACCAAAAGTTATCTCTGAGCACAGAGCCTCACGAGTGAGCCCTGAGCACTGCTTAGTGTGGTCTCAAAGCAAACAAAATAATACAGCATGTCTACTATGTACATTAATGTTCCTGTGAGTTAACATCTGTCTGACTTATTTATTCATTATTATATATACATTTAGAAAAGGTATTTACAGCTGTACTAGAACATGAAAGTTTTGCTCTTATGGTAGCATTTATTTCCACATATTGAATAATTAACTTTACATCATGATCGGGCTGGAGCGATAGCACAGCGGGTAGGGCATTTGCCTTGCATGCAGCCGACCCGGGTTCTATTCGTCTGCCCCTCTCGGAGAGCCCAGCAAGCTATCGAGAGTATCCCACCCACACAGCAGAGCCTGGCAAGCTACCTGTGTCGTATTCAATATGCCAAAAACAGTAACAACAAGTCTCAAAATGGAGATGTTATTGGTGCTGCTCAAGCAAATCGATGAGCAAGGGGATGACAGTGACAGTGACATCATGATCATTTCTAATACATTACAAAACTGCTGATTTGTATGAATTTTTTAATGGACACCAATAGTTGAACTTTCTTAGAGACAAATCTAAAAGTCTATATTTTTCTTTTTTGAGCACAGTAAATGATTTTATTTAAATTTTAAGGAGTCCATACCTGGTGATGCTCAGGATGATACTCCTGGCTCTGACCTCAGGGATTACTCTTGGCAGTGCTCAGGACACCATATGTAGAGCTGGAGATTGAACCAGGGTCGGTTGTGTGAAAATCAAGTGCCTTAGGAGTTATTCTAAAAAGAGTAATTTAAGTCCAGGCCACAAGACCCCCACAAAAGTAGGATCTCAGACATTTAAACTTTTTTCTGATTGTTTAGAGGTGGTAAAAGCAGGCATCTGTGTTTTATGTGTTGAGATATTCTGAGGCTTTGTATTTATAGGGTGGATGAAATACATAGTTATTGTGTTATAGGTAGCGAACTTAAAATCCAAGAGGATGGGGGCGTGGAACCATAGTACAGCAGGTAGGGCATTTTCCTTGCAAGCATCCAATATGGTTCCTGGAACATGGCCAGTAATGACTCCTTAGCACAGATTTTGGAATAACCCCTGAGCATCAATGGGTATGGTCCCAAACAGACAAAAATCCAAGAGTATTTGGAATATGTACTCTTTCATCTATCCCATTCATGTACCTATTTAAAAATCAAGTTTCATTATTAACTTGGAAGGGGAAAAAGAAAATTGGGTGGACAACTTGTAGATTTTGCCATGAGAATAATGAAAATATTCTTAGATCAGTTCATCTCAGCTATCTTTTAGTTTTTATGAAAAAATTTTCCACTACTGACTCATGAGAGAAATGAAAATGTCCTCTCTTCAGCTCACTGGTGGTGTAGGACAGCGAGAACACAGCCTCATTTCCTTTATATGGAAATAGTAAATCAGGAAGTATCTTTGAGTACCACTATCAGTTACCAGTACTATTTTTGCTTGCTTAGATTGCTAACGATTGGGCTCTCCTGCATTAAAACCAATTAAAACCTTGAAATATACTTTGCAAAAAAAATGTGCATGAATTGTTATGGGAATAAAAACATTCAAAACCATTGCTTTATTTAGCTCTTCCAAGGAGAAAAACATTTGGCTGATTGCTTCAATTTTTTATGTTCTGATTTTAGCAGATATAAATAACTTGTTAAGTTGCTTTTCTAATCATAGATTCGATATTAAATATTAAGTTGCAAAGGACAGTGTCTTGGATATCTTTCAGTGTTGACATTTATTAGTCTAACCAACTGCAATATTCAAAGTATGTATCAAGCATCCATTCAAATGGATACCTAATGTACTGAACAATTGTGAGTGGTTTGAGTAATACACAGAACAGTCAGGTTGTCAGATGCAGAAGTGTCATCCAGCAGGTAGCACAGAATGACCTCAAAGACCTTGAGGTCACAAAAATCTCTGTGGAATGTAATGCCGAGTGGTATTCCTTGGTTCTCCATCAGAGATAGCCTCCTTTCCCCGCTAAATTCTAAATAACATCTGCTCGATAGCAACATCTCTTTTTAAACTAATTTCTATAAACATCAGTTACTAAAATTTCTCCAGTATGTTGAAACTTCATTTATAGCAGAACCATTGTATTTGCCAAGAAGCATCTATGAACTATTTTGAAGGAGTATTTTTAAAAGTTCTCCCTACTCTAATGTATCTTCATGTCCCAACCTTGACCACCCTTCACTGACATGAGGAAATTAATTTAGAATCAGAGATATCAGATTACTTTCCTGCCAGGATTTCTGAGGCAAGACCAGCTCAGGGTTATTTTCACTCCATCCTTCTGCTTTCATGTCATAGCTGATCAGGGAGCCACATTACTGGCACACAATGAAACTTATCTCTCAGATGATGAAAACAGACACTGATTTGGTTTCAAAAGCATGTTGACTTTTTTTTGCATATGTAATGTGTATAAACAACCTTGTTTATCCTAAGGTTGTTTATAATAGTCAAAACTGAAAAGATTCTATTTATCAACATGGGACCAGCTACGTAAATTATAGTGCAATCAGGCATCAACATCTACTATCTTCATAAAAATGATGATGAAGATGTTTGTATGCTTGCTGAATTAGAAAAATGCCCAGGGCATATCAAAAAGTTTTCAACACAGCTTACCAAATTGTATTCTCTGCACAACATCACTTAACATACATCTGTGCCTTTGCTTATACACGTGGGTGCACATCTGCATGCAAATAAAAATATGCAAAATTCTGTATGCCAAAATGCTAATCTTTGAATGGTGGCATTATGTGTAATTTTGTTTCTTTATGTACTTTCATGCTGCTGGATGTGTTTTATAATGAGTGTGTAATGTCATTAAAATTAAGAGGAAAAAAGGCTATAAAGCTATGTTTTTTTTAGGCCTCTTCCTTTCCCTGTTCACCAATTCCATTATATACTTTTTTCTAGTCTCAACTATACCGACTAATCACAGACTTAAGCTTCAAGAGACTATTTATACCCACCTGACTTGCTTTCACCTGTCCTTGAGAATCATCAGTGTCTATGTTCCCCTGCTTCTTCTGATTATCTCTATCCACCAAAATTCTATCCATCCTTCAAAGATCATTCCAAACTTCACCACTTGACTAACTAGACTCTTGGTACCAGGGAACTCATCCCATCAGTTGTGTTCGCAGTCTGCTTTCGCAAGATTGCAAGACAAGATTGGACCCAGAGCCTCTTCTATGCTCTTTGTACCATTTCAAAAGGCCTGCAGCCAAGGGAGGAGGTGGGAAATAGAACACAGGACCAAGCCTGCTTAGCAAACTTGGTTCCTAATCTGCTTAAGTAGGTCTTATTTTCCTTTCCATTTGTCCCCATTGTTGTTATACACAATTAATATCCATAGCATACTGAAGGAACTATTGGTCTGGCTTTGTCACTGTGGTGATTCCCATTACCCCTTCAAATGCCTGGCATATGAAAGTACTCAGTATATATAGACTGAGTGAATGATCGATCAAGTGACCCATCTACTTTTACACCAAGAAATAAAACTTGGGTGCTTTGTTACATAGCAACTTGGGGATCAGACATCAAGAACAAATAGAGGTAAGCATAGTCACAGAGATGATCCACCAGGGCTCATAGCTTTTGGCAAGTAGCCTCCAGGATCTTTCTTTTGAGGTGGCGTGAGCATCTCCTGCTGTTTCCCCCATGCAGTGGGATAGCATTGAATGACTCTGGCACTGCTGCTGAATGTGTTTGCAGTGCGTGAGTCAGCAGGGCTGAGATGCCTCATCCCATGGCTCTAGTCAGATCTGATCACATCACAGCCACACAAGTGACCTGATCTTTCCCACTCTCCACCTCCAGACTCCGAATGCAAGAAGATTAGAAGAAAAGGGAAAAAATCACCTCGCCTCAAGGGAAGGGAATCATTCTATGTTTTTGTTTTTGTGTAGCAAAGAATTGATTCACGAGGTTTTAATGTATTACTTGATATTTGCAGCAATTTTCTCTCCCAACTGTGAGGGCGCTGATTAGATCAACTGAGATGAGCAAGGCAGCATTCACGTCACTTTAATCATTCGCAGGATGAGCATTTTATTTCCTGATTTCTGCTGTCATCTTTGTGAGTCAGTAATAGAAGAAACACTTTGGCATCAAGAGCTCAGGTCTCATTTCTCTTGTGTCTGAACAAACATGGAAAAATCTATAAAATTGCTCTCAGAGGTTACTGGGAAATCAATCTAGCTGTTTCCATCCTGAGACGGAGGAAAGAAAAGGGTGTTTCAGCAATTATTTCAGAGAATATTTTTTTTCGTAGGGAGGCATTTGGGAGCTACCATCATCTTTGTCTGTTTAGCAGCACTTAGTACAAAATAGGTGGGAATGGAGGCAAAAGGGGAAGAAGAGAATCAGTCAAAAACAATGGCCATATTTCATGTCAAAAATTAAGGATTTACTATATAAAATCATTAATGATGAGCTATATGTTGGGTGTGATCATTTTCTCTTAAGGTGTGGGTTTTGAGACTCCGGAACACAAATATTTCCCCTTGGTTACCTAGCTGGTAAGTTGTAGGATGCGTTTTTCATCCTGGCCTGATGCTAGTTGAGGAAACTCTACAAAGGCTAGGAAGTCAGTCATGTCACCGCGGAGAGTCTCCAGCGTGCAATGGAGAGAACTCTGCCAACAGGCCAATTGAGCAGACTGTGCTCTGCAAGGCTGACTGAACAGAGTTTCAGATGTTCAATATTGCGACCTCACTATCAACACCAACTCTGTTCCAAGACCTCGAAAATAAGGTCAAGTTCCTTGTGACTCCAGAAAATGATCTGGGCTAAAAGAAAATTACAGACAAGACAGAGTGAGATTTAGACAGTAAGAAGCCCCTTTGGTCTTTGCAGAGAAAAGGAAATGATTTATCAGTCACTTCAGCCTTTACAGATCAGTTCAACAAAAGTATCAAGGAAGTCATTGGAACATGCAATTATTTCTGAGGCAAGCAATTTGCTTACATTTTTCTTTTCATCTTCTTGATATATTGCTATATACAATAAACATTTTTAAATCAAAAATTTATTTAATAAACTTTTATATGGATGTGAATGTTTATATGTTTTAGGGGTGAAACTGTTTATATGTTTAGGGTTGAAACTACCACAGATAAAGGGAAATTTACCTTTCCCTTTACTAATGACCCAGGTTTCTTCCCAACCTAATTTCTTAGCACATTTTAAAACTGATTGTTTTAGTAGTTTGGGTCCCATATTTGCAGAATTGATGGCTTTGTGATTTATATACATACATACATGGACTGGAGTCATAGCACAGCGGGTAAGGCGTTTGCATTGCACGCAGCTGACCCGGGTTTGATTCCTCCGTCCCTGTTGGAGAGCCCAGCAAGCTATTGAGAGTATCCCACCTGCACAATAGAGCCTGGCAAGCTACCAGTGGCGTATTTGATATGCCAAAAACAGTAACAACAAGTCTCACAATGGCGACATTACTGGTGCCCACTTGAGCAAATCGATGAACAACGGGACTACAGTGGATCAAACCTTGGTTGGTCATATGTAAGGCTAATTCCCTACCTTTCCTGTTATTGCTCCAGTCCCATATATATCTTTTTGAATTCATGTTTTTATGCTCCTGGAATTCATTCCCCAGGAGTGGGATTCTTGGTCATATGATAATGTTGTTTTTAATTTTTTTTCTTTTTGGCTTTTTGGGTCACACCTGGCGATGCACAGGGGTTACTCCTGGCTCTGCACTCAGGAATTACTCCTGGCGGTGCTCAGGGGACCATATGGGATGCTGGGAATCGAACCCGGGTCGGCCGCGTGCAAGGCAAATGTCCTACCCGCTGTGCTATCACTCTAGTTCCAGTTTTTAATTTTTTAAGGAATCGTTCTGCTTTCCATAGAGACTGGATCTATTTATATTCCTACCAACAATAAATGAGAGTTACTTTCTCTCCAAATAACTGATTACCACTTGCTGTTTCTTTTGTTTCAGAAAGGCAGTTCTTACTGGTGGGAGATGATATCTCATTGTTATTTGATTCTATTTTCTTGATAATCAATGGTGAGGATCATATTTTATCACCTCCCTGTTCACGACCTAAAAATATTTTCTTGCTTCCACTTATTTTCTCAGCAAATACCAACTATGAACTAACTGTGGCAGATTCTGTTTGGGGTTTGAGCATTGCAAACAAGATTCTTTCCCTAAGGAGCAGACAAATAGTACAGTGAGCAGGAAACTTGCCTTGTGTGTGACTGACTGGGTTCAATTCTCAACACCATTTGTGGTCCTTGATCATCACCAGGAGTAATACTGAAGTGCAGAGCCAGGAGTGAGCCCTGAGAACCACCATGTGTGACCCCTAAGCAAACAAAAAACATGATTGCTTCCATTATGGAACTTGGCGTTCTGTGTTGTTTTTCCCTGGTAGAATGTGTTTTCAAAAGAATAGTCTTTTTTTTTAATTTTTGGGTCACACCCGATGATGCACAGGGGTTACTCCTGGCTCTGCACTCAGGAATCACTCCTGGCAGTGCTCAGGGGACAATATGGGATGCTGAGAATCGAACCCGGGTCAGATGCGTGCAAGGCAAATGCCCTACCCGCTGTGCTATTGCTCCAGCCCCTCAAAAAATAGTTTAAAATATTTTCTGGAGCTGTATTTATTAAAAAAGAGAAACACCTAGCATATAGTTTATCACTAAATTTTTTTAAACCCTATAAATAAATAAGATATAAACAGTCACAAGTTGGGTATATAGTCTCCTTTCTTTTCCCTCCATTCTCTATTTTACTTTTTTACTCTTCTAACATTTTATCATCTGAAAAATTTATACTGGCCATCAGAAAATCAGTGAAGAGCTCTCAAAGAAATGAGAGTTTTTAAATTTTGATAAGCAGCTGAAATTCACAATTATAACATTTTAGAAAGTCCTCTATCATTAGTTTAAGTGTGGGATCCTAATTCATGCATTAAAATGGTTTTTATTTATATTTTGATTTCTGGGTCACAACTGGCTGTGCTCCTGGCTCTGTGCTTTCACTCGTGGTCTCAGGGGACCATATGGATGCAGGCAATATAACCCAGGTCAGCTGCGTGCAAGGCAAATGTCTTTTCACTGTAGTGTTTCTTCAGCCCTGTTTTTTTTTTTAATTATATAGGAAGAAAAGGGAAACTACAAAGTTTATTGACCGGGGCCTCCTAGAGTCTTAGTTTGATTCATTGTCAATCTAAATAATTTTACAGGATTAAAGGTCTGGAAAACTGGGTCGTGTATGGGTAGACACTGGGTAGGAGCCGTCCTTAGCTCTCAGACAAAGGATTCTCAAACCTTCACTTGATTTTTTATCTTTTCCAATCTCACCTGATTGACTTCACTTTCTTGGTCATCTTGTTCAGTCCCCAAGTGTCTATCTTAGATGCTTCCATATAGAGCGAGCACCACAGGACTGATACCTAGGACATCCTTTGTAAAGGAGAAACTTGAAATTGTAGATAATCACATTTCTATTCCCATCTTAAATTTCTAATAATAAAGTGCCAACTAGCTTCTGAAATTATCTGTTTTTAACCTTCAAAAAATCGTTATTCCTATTAGATACGAGATAGTTAGATCAATATGAAATTCTTCTGTGGGTTTTCATGTAAAATCCTACACTTTTAGTCTTAAATCATCAAATATAAAAACTGAGTGGATTTTATTCTACTAGTTTCTTTTCAGTAAATACCAAAAGGGTGAAATATATACACAAGCAGTTTGGCAGAACTGTATTAACTATTAACTACTTTCCTCTTGGTCATATACTATTGAAAACTTCTCCATGTAGTTATCTACTTTTTGACAGAAAAATTCAGAATATATTTATATGGAGGGCATTTTCTTTATGAATAAATAGGTATTTTTATGCAACAGCATTATTATTAATATTCAATAATAAACAATAATTTTATGAATATGTTCATGGATAGATCTTGGTGTGGTTTCATGATATGTGATAATTGCCAAATTCATCAAGTTGTACACAAGTATATGCAGCTTTTTGTATGTTAATCATACCTCAACAATGTCTATTAGCAAAAATTTATCTAGTATCATATAAAGTTTACAATTGGAGATAGCATTCAGTCACTTATCAAATCCTAAATATCCTAATAAGCATATTGCAAATTTAAAAGTTAAAGTTTTCCATTTTTTAAATTCAGCAGCATGGGTTTCATACAAAAACATCAAGAATTCTATATAGGCAATATGCTTATTTATTTATTTAATTGAACCACCATGAGATACACAGTTACAAAGCTGTTTATTATAGGGTTCTAACACCAAAGCTGTTTATTATAGGGTGGAGGGCAGTAACCCTCCACCAGTGTACATTCCCCACCACCAATGTCCCTAGTATCCCTTTCACCACCTCCACCGCCAGCCTGCTTCTATGGCAGTCACTTTTCTTCTGTCTCCCTCTCTCTCTTCTTTCTCTCTCTCTATCTCTCTGTCTCTGTTTCTTTGTGTGTCTTTCTCTATCTCTTTCTCTGTCTGTCTCTCTGTCTCTCTGTCTGTCTGTCTGCCTGTCTGTCTCTGTCTGCCTGTCTGTCTCTCTCTCTCTTTCTCTCTCTCTTCCTTTTAGGAATTATGGTTTACAATACAGATAGTGAGAGGTTATCATGTTTGTTCCTTTACCTACTTTCAGCATGCCGTTCTTATCCAGACTGATCATTCCTAACTATCATTGCCATAGTGGTTCCTTCTCTATCCAAAATACCTTCTTCCCTAGACATTTAGGCAGGCTTCCAACAGTGGGCCAATCCTCCTTGCCCTTGTTTCTACTGTTCTTGGGTGTTAGCCTCATTACTATGTTTTTTTTTTTAATATCCCACAAATGATTGCAGGCATTCTATGTCCCTCTCCTTCTTACTTATTTCGCTCAGCATGATACTCTCCAAGTCTATCCATTTATAGGCAAATTTCATGACCTTATTTTTTCTACCAACTGTGTACTATTCCATTGTGTAGATGTACCATGTAGTTTCTTTACCCATACAACTGTTCTCTCTCGGGCATTCAGGTTGTTTCCACATCTGGCTATTGTAAATGGGGCTGCAATGAACATAGAAGTGCAGATGGTGTTTCTGCTGTGTGTTTTTGGACCCCCAGAGTATATTCACAGAAGTGGTATTGCTGGGTTTAATGGGAGCTCAATTTCTAGGTTTTTAGGAACATCCATATTGTTTTAGGAACATCCATATTATTTTCAAAAAAGGCTGAATCAATCAACATTCCTACCAGCAATGAATGAGGATCCCTTTCTCCCTGTATCCATGCCAGCACTAGTTGTTCTTGTTCATTTGTATGTGTGCCAATTTCTGTGGCATGAGATATCTCAATGTTGTTTAGATTTACAGCTCCCTGATGATTAGTGATGTAGAGCATATTTTCATGTGAAAGGCATCTTTAAAGATTAAACACCACTGACCAAACAAAGACAAACAAAATAGGGCTACCTCCAAAGAAGTGGTGACCAAGATACAAAGAAAGTACATAGAGTGGGAAAAATTGTTTACCTAGTGGGTTAATCACTGTTACTGTCACTGTCATCCCATTGCTCATCATTTGCTCGATCGGGCACCAGTAATGTCTCCATTGTGAGACTTTTTATTACTGTTTTTGGCATATCGAATATGCCATGGGGAGCTTGCCAGGCTCTGCCGTGCGGGCAAAATACTCTTGGTAGCTTGCCGGACTCTCCGAGAGGGACAGAAGAATCGAACTCAGGTCGGCCTCATGCAAGGCAAATGCCCTACTGCTGTGCTATCGCTCCAGACCCCAGTGGGTTAATATCTTATATATATAAGACACTAGTAGAATTTTACAAAAGTTACTCTCCAACCCCATCAAGCATTGGGAGAAGTAATGAACAGATACTTCTTCAAAGAAACAAATGCCCAAAAGGCACATAAAAAAATTCTCTACCTCGATGATCTTCAATGAGATGCTTTCCTTTTTTAAAATCTTAGTAGTCTCTCAAATGCAAAGAAGAATGCACATGAATGTCTAACTTGTTCCTTTTGAAGCAAAAAAACCCACAGTACTATCTGTGACCATTATTACATTAAGTAAAATTTTTATTAATAATCTAGAATTTAGTCCTTGGGACTCAAACATTTTCGGTGAGAGATGAAATGCCCATGTGGAAACAGGCTGATGATTTCTAGCCCAGGGAACTGGAAGGATCTTCTCCAGCTCTGATGTTTTGTGCATCTGCTCTGTGACTCTTGCCCATGTTATAATGAGCTCCTCAGTAGAGAATTCTTCCTTACATATTTCCAAGTGAAGATAATTTAGCCAAGTACGAATAAGAGGACAACCATTTGGTCAGCCAAAGCTGGGGAAAATAGCTGTTTCTAAAGCCAGCATGTTAAGTAGCAGGTGGAGATGTTGTGATGGGCCCAAGGGATGGAGTTCTAAGTTCTGCCAAAATTTCCTGCCTTTCCCGATACATTCTCTATTTTCTTTACACTTGGCAATGTATTACATTTTATTAAACATAGATTTAGTAATTTGAACAATAATTTTATAGTAAATATTTCATGCCCCATAACACATTTTAATAATTGTTTATATTTAAATGATTTGAGTCCAAGTAATACTCTGGCTACCTTGAAGGTGTCTTGGAAAGATAGTAGTGAACGTCAATAAGCAAGTAAGTGTTTTGTTTTTTTTTCTTGGGCATTCAGTACACACCAGTTTGAGAATATCCTTGCAAGTGTTCTAAGTAACTGTTATAGAAGTCTTAAGCATATGAAGCCCAACTCTGCTTGTGAATTATTTGTATCTTTTTTTTTCTTTTTGGGTCACAACCGGCAATGCTCAGGAGTTAGTTTTGGCTTTGCACTCAGGAATCACTCCTGGCAGTGCTCAGGGGACCATATGGGATGCTGGGAATCAAACCCAGGTCGGTCACATGCAAGGCAAATGCCCTATCTGCTGTGCTATCACTCCAGCCCCCATTTGTATCTTACTTTGCTTCAGTAAATTCCCCATTTTAAGGGAAAGTGAGATTTTTGCTGCTTCAAGCTGCAAATATTTTAAATAAACTGAACAAGTCCTTTTTATTTTTAACCTTTAAAAAGATAAGGAGAGTGTTTAGCACAATGGGAAGGGCGTTTGCCTTAAATGTGGCCCATCTGGGTTCGATTCCCACCATCCCTTAACACCACCAGTAGTAATTCCTAAGTGCAGAGCCAGTAGTAAACCCTGTGCATCACCAGGTGTGACCCAAAAAGCAAAGTAAATTAATTAATTAATTAATTAATTAAAAGTTAAGAAAATTCTTTTTTTAAGCTAGGGAAATTCTTAATTTCACTATTTTGCTTTATTGTTTAATCTTATAACAGTTCCAAGGAACTACATGCACATTATTTTAGAATGTGCACATTACTTTAGAAAAGTTTTTGTATTTATTCCTTATTCTGGAAAGCACAATATATAAATATATGTATTTATCTGTCACTGTATCACTGTCATCCCGTTGCTCATTGATTTGCTCAAGCGGGCACCAGTAACGTCTCCATTGTAAGACTTGTTATGTTTTTGGCATATTGAATATGCTACAGGGAGCTTGTCAGGCTTTGCTGTGTGGGTGATTTACTCTCAGTAGCTTGCCGGGCTCTCCGAAAGAGTGGAGGAATTGAACCCGGGTCAGCCGCGTGCAAGGCAAACACCCTACCCGCTGTGCTATTGCTCCAGCCCATGTATTTATTATAAATATTTATACGGTATTTATTATATACTAAGAACTGTTAAAAGTGTCTTACAAATATTAACTCACTTAATTCTAAGAAACTTTATGAGCTCTTATTATTTGTATGATATTAGTGAGATAATAAGCTACAGAGAAGTAAAGCAACTTACTTAACATCACACGGCTATACAATGGCAAAGTTAGCATTCAAAATCACGCTTATTCTAGAGTTTTCTCGTTAAAGACAATTGGGGATGCTTGGCAACTTGGCATTACACCCAGTGTTTTGCATTTACTTTCCTCAGATATATGTTTTCAGAGGCATAAAAGTTCGTGTGAAGCTGGATGCATTTCCAGCATTTTGATACCTGTAACACATTGTTACTGTAATTTATTTCTCAAACAATTTTTCTGTATTTTTGGATCGATTTGGGTGTGAATAGATGTTATCATTTTTTTTAAAAAATCACAGATATTAAGTCCTTCGCTTCTCATTTCTTTGACTTTTATCTATCTTCCTTCTTTATTATACTTCCTGTTTTTCAAGTACATTGTTTCACAGAATGCTTCTGCCATATTCACAGCATCAACCATCAATAAATCTAACCATTTCTCCTTTTCTTATCTGAAATAAAAGTACATTTCTGTTCTGATGATTTGGGACCCAAATTTAGTGACATAGAATGACTAGACAAAACTCATTGTGACATAGAGAAAAACTCATTGTCAACCACTGTAACTGCCTCCATAGCTCCTTTAAGATGGCAGAACCAGAACTCTCTAGGCATGTGGCTCAGTCTTGGCTAATTTCAGACTCTACTGCTCTCCTTATACTAGGGGACTTCAATGATGAGCCATGAAACTGTTGTGGTTTTATGGTCCATCATTTTGTTGTTTTTCTTTTTCTCTTTTGTTTTGAGTCTCCAGCAGTGCTCAGGACTCACTCCTGGCTCTATGCTCAAGGAACACTACTGACAGACTTGGGGGACCAAATGGGGTGCCGGGTATAGAACCTGGGTATGTGCATGAAAGGCAAGTGCCCTACCCACTATACTAGCTCTTTGGTAGCTATAACTTGAATCTAAAGCAGGAAATGACAAATACTGGAAGGTCATATTATTATTTAAAAATTATGAATTATTCTGTGTCACAATTTGGAATACCAAATGTCTACAATCATTTGTGAGTGAGTACATTTTTAGTTGGAAACTGAATGGAAGATGTGGGAGTAGGTGTGGCACTGTTTAAGGAGTCTTATATCTAGCATAATTCATTAGCTTGTGAAGAGGACTTGTGAGTGAAGTTACATATTTTCAGTTTCATATTCAGTTTAGTTTTTAGAATATTGTGAGGCACATGTTAAATGTTAGGTAAAGTTGATTGCCCCCATCCAAAAAAAAAAAAAACTGCACTTATGTGATTTTTGTAGTCTAAGGACTTTTCCTACCAGCCTGTCCTTCAACTTCTATACACATCACTAAAAATTTCTTGAAAAATTCTATCCCAGTTACTCTTTTTGCTTTGTTTTGTATTTGGGGGGATCACACCTGTGGTTGCTCAGGAGTCACTCCCAGTTCAGTGCCTATCGAACGGTGAAGTACTGGGGATTGAGCCTGGGGCTTCTTCATGCAAAGTGTGCACTCCAGCCCTTGAGCCATCTCCCTAGCCCCAATTATTTCCAATGGATAGTATAAATAGCAGTCCTCAAATATGGTTTATGGGGATCTTCCTGTTTAAAGTAGTTTATGACAAGGTCTTGGAAGGTTTGTAACTTGTCTTTTAAAAAACAAAAGCTAGTGTTCTCTTATCCTTAATGTATCTCTGTGGTTGAGGAGGGGAAGTTAATGAATACAAACTCATATCCCTTTAAGCATCAACTGAAATCAATGTTCTAGAAATATGTTATGCTATTGAATTAGTTTCTAGAACACTAACCTGTCAGTTTGAGGAGAGTAGCCCCCAAACCTTCTTATACTAGCCAAAGTTATTTTCTCAAAATCTGAAGAGGTGATTACACTTGTTATCTGATTGTTTGATGTACCATCTGAACTGGAAATGTGCATTTCTATTATATATCATTCTGAGATATTAGTAGATTTTTAAAAAAAGTATTCTATTTTATCTTAATCTGCAAAAATCTGCTCAGTCTGATCAGACATTGGCGTGTGCAAATATTAGGCTCCAATGTAGGTGAGTTACCTTGTCCACTCTCTTCAGATACCCAGAGTCACCTTGCCTGACCAAGTATCTTCCGTGAAGACATCCAGTCTTCATCAGCCCATGCTTTAGAGACCTAACTCCAAGATTTGTCATGGCAGTACTCTCCTAATTGTCAGGGAAAGGTCAGTAAGCTCATTGGCAACAATTAGCTGCTAATCAGAGTAGTTAATATTAATGTGTTATTCTGCTCTAGGATTTATCCACTTCCACTGGGATTTCTCCAAGGATTTCTCAGAGGCTTGATTGCCTCCCCCTCCTGTTGATTTTTCAGACACAATCTCTGCCTTCATGCCTGACTGTGTCGAGAAAGGGGGAAGTGGTATTTCATAGTCTTACCAGACAGCACCCTGTTACTTTGTTGGTATTAAACTAAACGGGATCTGCTTTTGGCTCCTAGTTATTGGGTGGTAAGGTAAAACTGATCTTGGAACTCATCAGAGACCTTAGAATTCACCCCTAAAAGACATTCTCCATCACTTTACACACCCAGTTATAGCAGAAAAATTGTGTTTGTAACACAGGCATGAGCAATGGAAGAACCGTCCAGAATAGTGGTCATCCCTAAGAATGACAAGGATATTCTTTTCTGGGACCTCATGCAGTCAAATTTGAGAACCTTAAAACATACAAAACACTTTACTTGATTGTCATAACAGTTCATCAAGGTGCATCTATAATGGAATGGCAAGTATTATTTGCATTGACTGTAGATTTGAGAAGGAAATAAAGAAGTCTGATAGACTGCAGCTATATCCCCTGAAATGCTTACCTTTGTTTCTGTTGTGTCCATACATGTCAAGAGTTTTAAGTTGATTGTACCTAGGTTGTGTCCTTTTTATTTGCTTCTGTTGCATTAATGGATATCCCTGAAACTCTGCTGAAGCAGAAGGTTAGTAGAGATGTCTCTGCCTTGAAGCCCTCAAAAATATTTCTCTCTTCTCCTAATTGAGAATTTAGATCCTCTTCAGAGGAACTTGGGGTCTGAGGCCCAGCTAAAAGAAGGGTTATAATTCTTGAACTTCCTATGTTCTGCAGAAGCTGTTTTCACATGAAAGACACTTCATAGAATTGGGTCTCAATTTCTGAAAACTAGGATCCCTTTTGAACCAGAGAATATCTGTCTTTTGGCTATGGTCCCACGCTTTCGTGTCCGCCTTGCCATATGTTACGTTGTATCAGTGTTTAGCAAAAGCAGCCGCTAAATGGATCTTGTTGTTTGGAACATTCTACTCACTTGGCCCTGGGTACTACACTGGCTTCCCATCTGCTCTGAGAACAGCTCTTGGATCTGATTCTAATTCATAAGTAGGAAATGGCCCGAGACCCATCCCCAGGAGATTCTGTCTCAACTTTTGGTGCCCAAAGCTTCTGTCTTATTGGGAGTTTTCATTCAAAATTAACTTAATCCATTAAACACTTAGGGAAGTGTGTTCTGGTGGATAGTGAATTTAGAAGACTCTATAGCCACCCTTTGTGTCTTAGATGTTTATATTTTAAGATATACAACAGATCAAGCGGAATCCCCCCACTTTCCTTCACCTGACCCTTGGCGTTAGAAGACTAACGAAACTTGTTCAGTCTCTGTGTACTCAAGTTTACAATTGTGTTTGACCAATAAAGATATCTTGCATAGACATGGGGAACTAGTTTTGGGGTATTTATTGCTTTACACTGCCCCTCTAAGCTTGCTGGGGCTTAGATGGGTGAAGTCTTATACTGAACATCCTTGTTCCTCACAAGACACCCTTCATTACATTACACTCTCCTTTTAATTTCTTCTGACACTCTATCGTTTGCTGACTAGGAGTGGTAACAATACTTTAAGTGTTACTAGTCTGTAGAGAGTATGTTAAAATCTGTGATTTCTGTACCCCTTCCATCCACATGGTCCCAATATAAATAAACTCTTCATGAATTATCCTAAATGGATTATGCAATCTGTTTTCTATTGATACTCTTAACAGCTAGACTGTATATTTTGGGCAAGTCACATTATAGAACTAGTTACCTCAAATATATTTTAAATAGATAAAACCCCTTGTAGCACTCAATTTCCTTGGCAATGTAAAAACTTCAAAACAAATCTTTTTTTAGTATAATTTACAGTATAGTAAACTCCAGTACCTCAATAAAAGTGGTTGTACCTCAACAAAAAATAAATGCTTAAGATACATTTTAGAGATTTGATTTTTTTTTAATTACAAGATATATTATTTCTTTCCCACTGGAGGGAACTCTGGATTGGCAAGAGCTGATTGGTCGGTGCAGAGTTTTCAGGAACTTTGTTGCTGTTAATTAACATCTTCAAGAGCACTTCATGGTCTCAGCTTGCACACAGTCGAACCTGATTGAATCCTCAGCATCCCATAAGGTCCTCCAAGGACTTCTAAGAGTAATTTCTGAGTCCAGAGCCAAGCGTAATCCTTAAGTACCACTTTCCTCTCCTGGGCAGACATGGGACCTCGACTTAGTTCACAGTCTAGAGACATTTCTGCAAGAAGCTGCCGGTACCAAAAGTAGTTTAACTGGACTCTGTAATCATGCTCGTGCAGCTGCGGAGAGGCCGCACACATGGGGCACTGGGGTCACATTTCAACAGAGAGCAGGGCCCTTAGAGATCTGATTTTTGAGAGGTGTTATTGAAGAAAAAATCCATATATTGGGGCTGGAGAGATAGCACAGCAGGTAGGGCGTTTGCTTTGCACGTGGCCGTTCCAGGTTTGATTCCCAGCATCCCATATAGTCCCCTGAGCATTGCCAGGAGTAATTCCTGAGTGCAAAGCCAGAAGTAACCCCTATGCATGGCCAGGTGTGACCCAAAAAGAAAAAAAAATCCATATATCTCTGAAACACAGGCTCATACAAGATCCAAGTGATTGAGGTATATGAAAAAGTGTCCTAAGAACTCAGAAATGGACAGGGTCAGTACGAAGAGAATGGTCAACAGAAACCTAAGGACCAGTATGAAGTGAATGGTCAAAGGAAGCATGGGTCTGTCAATATATTCTATCCCAACATAAAAGACCCATTTGTTGATAGATTTTCCACTAAACATGGATGTTGTATCCAAGGCCATAGAAAGTGGGAAGCCTGCCTTGGAGCTATGCCCAAGAGCCCACACAGTATTAATCTTAGATAAGGCCTCCTGGAAGTGATTTACTCTTATGGCTAGTCTCAGCCACAGTCCTCGAAGAAAGTGTAAAATTTCTAGGATTTCTTGAAAAAAAAAACTTTTTCTTTTTCTGAATGCATAAAAAGCAGGGGATATGAAGTTGAGAGACTAGAGTTGTAATTTCATTTATTTATTTGTTTGTGGGCCATACCCAGCAATGCTCAGGGCTAACTCCTGGCTCTGTGTTCAGAGATCACTTCTGGCAGGCTTGGGAGGCAAGTACCTTGATCTCTGTACTATCTCTCCAACACTGTGGAGTCCTAATTCTATTTATTATTAAATAAATGTACCTTAAATGGTTTTTAAACTAAAAATAATTTTATTTGAATTTTGTTTGGTGTGGACTATTTTGTTTAACTTTCATTAAAAATGCAGATATTGGGGCTGAAGTGGTAGCACAGAGGGTAGGGCATTTGCCTTGCACGTGGCTGACCCTAGTTTGATTCCCAGCATCCCATATGGTCCCTTGAGTTCTGCCAGGAGCAATTCCTGAGTGCATGAGCCAGGAGTAACCCCTGTGCATCACCAGATGTGACCCAAAAAGCAAAAAAAAGCACATATTATATAATTCATATATAAATAAAATAATAATCCTCATATACACTCTATAGGATAATAAATAAAGCAGTGCCAATATAACTGAAGCCCACGGTCCGTCTGTCATCAATTGAACATATCTCCTTTCCCACCAAAGATAGTTCTTACTCTTTCCATCCCTGAATCGAGAGACAAGATCAAGATAGACAAGTTGTCTTGTCAGGTTACCTTGCCCAGGGATGTCTCATGTTCAATAGCAAGAGGTCATATATAGCCCCATGAGTCTCTATGACTCATCGTTTTATGTAAATATTGCTTGTTATAAGCATCTAAGACTTTGGGGTTCACTTACCCCATTGTACTCACCAGCTCATTGATTTGGTTTTAGCCATTAAGCATTTTCTTTATTTTTTATTAGATCAAATATGCATTATTGTTATTATCAAATTTTATTTCAGGCACCTGTGATTTACTATACTCTCAATAAAGGGGTTCATGCATAAGTGATCCCATGCCATGCCTGCACCCAGAGTGTCTGCTTTTCTTCAGCATTACTTCAGTGTGCCCCTTCACCCTTGGATACCCCTCCCTCACCTGGGTAAGCCCAGTTCTGTAGATGGGTCAATTCTCATGTTCTGCTGCCACTGACAACTTATTATTCCTTTACTGGAATTCTTTATATTCCATACCAAGAAAGAGTTTTCTGTATCTTTCTCTCTCCTATTAACTAACTTCACTCAGCGTGATACTCTCCACATCCATCCACATAGTGGTGAATTGCATGGTTTTAAATTTAAAAAAATAAAAATATAAGTTTCATTTTATATGTTTCTCTTGGAGTGGGAGACTTAAGAATTAAGTTACTATATTATAAAATGCAGGGCTGGAGCGATAGCACATCAAGTAGGGTGTTTGCTTTGCATGCATCCAACCCGGGTTCGATTCCTCAGCCCCTCTAGGAGAGCCCGGCAAGCTACCGAGAGTATCTTGCCCACACGGCAGAGCCTGGCAAGCTACCTGTGGTGTATTTGATATGCCAAATACAGTAACAAACAAGTCTCACAATGGAGAAGTTACTGGTGCCCGATTGAGCAAATTTATGAGCAACTGGATGACAGTGACAGTGATTTAAAAAATGCAAACATGAAACACTACACTGAGATTCAAAGACTGCTTATAGTAGAAATTTGAATACTCTTCTCCCACCTCATGAGTAGGAGATCATTGTCTAATCTAACTGTAAATGTAGGGGGAAATATCTATAGCCAAAAATGTAACTCAGCTCAGCTAATTCTACTGCAATTCAAGCATACTGACAGAAATAAATCATTGCTAGAGGTCTCTATGTTTTTTCATTTTAAATATCTTGAGGCAGGGACCTATTTTTCAGCTCTTTTTATTTTTAGAACATTCATTTGAGTTTTTACATATTTAATAGTTCTTTCTCTGTCTCCTGTTCCATCGCTAGTGTTCAGTATTTGTCTATGTGATTAGAATTTACTGAATTTATTTTTCTAAATTCAATGTAAAAATATGTGATTCTAATATTTCCTTTTGCTTTGTCTGTCCTAGCATTAAAACAGTCCCTTTATTATGCTCTGCAAAGCTTATGACTTACATACTGTAATTTTGGACTCCTTCATTTGCAGAGTATTTACTTGGCTCATATTATGAATCACGAAATCCCGTTTATCATCAAATTTCTCGAGCGGTCTCAGTAACCTCTCCATTTGTCCTATCCCTGAGATTTTAGAAGCTTCTCTCTACTTGGCCTTCCCAATGATGCCGCATTGGAGGCTCTTTCAGGGTCAGGGGAATGAGATCCAGCTTGTTACTGGCTTTAGCATATGAATACACCATGGAAAGCTTTTGAGGCTCTCCCATGTGGGCAGGAAACTCTCAGTAGCTTGCTAGTTTCTCGCAGAGGGAGAAGTAAGTTATAAGATATTGGGCAGCCACAAAGCGGCCGCGCGCGCTTCTGAGAGCTTGCTTTTAAGTCTCTGGATGTTGGCCATTGATGGGATTGCTCACACCTGGGTTCTTTTGCCGGTACCTTCATGCGTGAGGCTTGTCCGAACGAGTGGAGAGGGGCCTTGAGCATGGCTGTAGCTAGGTTCCGGTGGTCTTCAACTCATATAAAAATAATAAATATAAACAATCTTGTGTAAAAGAGAATTAATTCCACAGTTAAACACTTATTCTAACAACATGCTATGATAAATAATAAGGTTTATTGTGATTGTTCTTGGGGTTTAGGTTTACTTCTCATTTCAACTAGGGATCTTGAAAAATGAATGGTTATCATGACATTATTATTTTTTTCCTGAAGAAACCAAAAATGAGTTAAAACATGTAATACATGTTTGAACACAATCTAACTCTAATCTGAATAGTTACTACCAGAAGATATCAGAAATAATCTGATGTAGTAAAATGTTTTTACCAAAAAAGAAAGTAATTTCCTTAAAATAATTATTTGAGGGTCGGGACGATATCTCAGTGGTTAGGGGTAACTCTAACCTTTGCACTACACAATCTCCCTTCAGTGCTGGATATAGAAACATTTAAGCACCACAGGGCTCTAGCAGCACCACATCCTCAGGTCATAGCATTGCACCATTGACCTGGTTTGCCAAGTATTTCTGAGAATGGCTGTTAAGTCCTCTCCTCACTGTGTGGGAGATCATCCTTTTCCTTCACTTTCCAAAAATGAGGTCTGTTTCTTTTTTCATTCTCCTTCCATTTGATAGAATTTTAAGTGCTCATTAAGTACCTCCTAAATTGGCACTTAAATAATATGTTTAGGGGCTGGAGCCATAGCACAGTGGGTAGGGCATTTGCCTTGCACGCAGCCAACCCAGGTTCGATTCCCAGCATCCCATATCCCCCCGAACACCACCAGGACTAATTCTTGAGCGCAGAGCCAGGAGTAACCCCTGTGCATCACTGGGTGTGACCCAAAAAGAAAAAAAAAATGTGCTTGTTTTTTTTTTCCTTCTTCCTAATCAATTTATTTACAAAGAACCATTTAAAGGTTAAAAGTGCTGTCTTTGCTTAATGAATTACCTCTAGTTTCATCCAGCATTCGTTAGAAATTAATGTACTTTCTTTGAATCTGATTTTGTTACTGTAGCCTTGGGAAACTATGCTTATTGTTGTGTTGGTGCTTCTCTGACAACGTACACTTTAAATTAAGACAAACATTTACATTTGTGTAGATCCAAAATTCCAAGTAAAAACACTACAATTGAAGTGACAGACTAGAAGAACAGCGTGAATCCTGGACAAGGAGACAGTTCCGAGGGGTAGAGCACACTTGCCTGTAAGAAGTCTGGGCACATCATGGCACCCCAAGCACCACCAGTAGCAGTGTTCAGGAAGTAGCTCAGAACTTGTAGGTGCTCATTAAATACCTACTAGATTGCTGCTTAAATAATGAGTGAAATAGTATGCAATGATATGAGTCTCATTGTATACTATTTTACTTCATATCTATCTAGTATCTATCTAAATTACAGTGACCATTGTAAGAAACAATGAATTATAATAGTTACTTTGGATTAAATGTTTTCTGAAATAGTAACATGGACATGACAGGTAATAGGTATGTGTTCTTGGATTCATAGGACCAAATGGTAATGGTAGTGCTTTTCTTACATCTTACAGTAGTGTCTATATTCTAGGTTTTAGAAACCAGTCTGCCTGAGTTCACCTAGTCTACAGACAGAAATTGTTAACCAAGCTCTGCTGTGAGGTTAAAAAACAAAAAGAGGGGTCACTTTCTCTTCACATTCAAATCTCAAATCCCAAAGGTGGAAGAAGGAAAATGGATATTGGAAGGAAGGAAGACCAAAGGAATACATAATCCCCTTGCTTCAAACCCTTCTTTGATAAGAAAAGATCCAGCTGTTGGCACAAAGTGGTGTTTTGTGACTGCATCCCAGAATCAAAGGCTTATATTCAAGAAGATGTTCTTTCTGTAGCCCAAACATGATTAAGGGGTAATGTTGTGTTGTTTCAGATTTTCATTATTCATAAAAGGAAAGCCAGTACTGCCAGACGTGCAAGAACAAAGCTAAATAAGCTTCAGAGACCTCCTGGCTCTCAAAACTAAGAGAATATAATAATGGGATGGCCTATTTGCCATGTTTCATATTTGCTTTCATTTTAGAAGGAAGACACAACTGAATTCTTTTTTCCCTTTCAGAACAGTTAGTTTTAGTGACATGGATTTGGTTTTATCTAATCTTCCCCGTCTTTCCCCAGAGTATTCTTTCTGAGGTTTGAAGTTTACCAGGGTGTCTCCTATAGTTTATAGGGGATTGACCCTAAATCTGGGGTTTGTTTCTATAAGGCTGCTCTAGTGGACAACCCAGAGAAAGAAGTGTGATAAAACAGTCTGATCTAGCTTCTACAAAGGAATGGGAAGATTAGGATGACTCCTTGTTTTAACTGCATCTCCCTCATCATCTACGTTTCTTTATCTTATGTTACTTGTAACCTGAATGTGACAGTCTCATTCTCTTCTCAATGGCTGTTGTCAAAGCTTAGCGTTATGTATCTTTGGTGAGGATCAAACCCCTGGGAGAGGAATAGGAAGTGATGATCACAGAATTAAATTCCTTATACCTAAAACTCCATAGGTGGCTTGAGTTGGGAGAAATTTGTGGGTTCTAGTCTAATCAGGAGGAGAACCAGCACTTTTGGAAAAAACCTATTAGAGCATGTGCTTAAGGAAAAGTCTAGAACCAGTGGGGCTTGACATGGCTGCATTTGTAGCAGGAAAAAAGAATTTATAGACCATGAAATAAAATAAGACAGAGAGTTTTACAGCACATCATCTATATGAAGCACCCCTAACTCTAGCAATATTTTCACTGAGTAGTTCTAAGAATTTATTTTTTAAAATGTCTTATATTTATCATTCAGCCTACTACATAGTAGTAGGCTGACTATAAGCCACCAAGCCACCAGGAAGCTCTTTGTGTTCAGAGCTCATATTGCAGAAATAGCAATCAACAGAGATAAAGTAGATTATCTATAATTTTCTGTAATCCATGTCAGTGCATGTCATTTGCTTGATTTTATAATATTTCTATGTCAATATCCTATCAACCGCACTTATAGATGAGTATCTTGAGGTTTAAAGAGATGAAAAGATATTTCATACAATGTACTTATTGTGTGTCTTTAATGGGCCAATTCATGTGCCTTTTGCTGGAAATATAATAGTGAGCAAGACAGATTGTATTTTTATTCTCCTGAAATTTAAATTCTAACATGGGGAAGAAGAGGTAATAAGCAATTAAGTAAAATGAGACTGGAAGCTAGTGATAAATACTATGAAAAAAATAAAACTTAATCATATGATACTGAATGACAGACTGCAAGGAAGGGTTGAATAATTTAGATAGGAAAAGATTTAGTTAGGATGACATTTAAGTTGAGACTTGAACGAAAAGGTTCCAGCCATGCAAAGTACTAGTGGCAGAGTCTTGTGGGCACTAGACTAGCAAGTGCAGAGGCTATGTTGGAATTAGTTTAGTGTTTTTGACAAGTAGAAGGAAACGTGCATGGCTAGAGCGAGGCATCAAATCACCGTTCATCCTGAGAGGCTTGAGAACCCCAAGTTACACTCTGTGAGAGGCACCTCAGATTCCTCCTTCTTTCAGCCTCTTGGAGAGTCATTGGGAGCAGTAAACGGAGAGAGTTTGCTTTGTGGAACAAATTTTCGTAGTTTCCTCTTAGGTAGATCACATCCCTCCCTTAGGCCCAGGATGTCGTGTGCTTGTCCTTCTTTAGAGCTGAGGCAGAACAGAATGTCAGGAAGAACATGGTTTTCCTCGTGTGTGCTCCCAGATGATTTACCAACAGACAATTCCTTCCTGAGTTCCTTTCAATGTTCTGCTAAAGTAGCCAAAGCCAAGATGTTTTACAAACTGTGTCTTTTTTCCTCATTCGTCCTTGCTGCATTTCTTTCATGGACACTTCTCCAGTCATTTTCTTTATTTATCTTTGGTTCATCTTTCTCTTGACTCATAGCATCTGGTGAAATGGTCATAATGTATCTAGAAATACAGACATTTGAAAGCGAGCAGCTGGGTGACCACAAAGATAAGGGAGAACGTGGCTCCCTTGGGCTCAGGTCTGCTATTGCCTTGTTCGTATGGCCAGAAACTCATGTTTGCCTTATTGATTAAGATGTGCAAGTTAACTTCCAGAGTCCATCTGAGCATTAATAAGTAATAGGCCTCAAAATGATCAAAGTAAATACTTTTTAAATAAACATTTAAATGGATATTCTAATGCATAAAGATATATTAATTCAAATAATACTTTTTTGTGGCACAGCACGGTATTTAAATAATTCACCGCGTGGGCATCATGATATCTTCCAACTGGAAAATTGCACATACTAAATTATGTCCACTGTTGTGTGTGTGTCTCTGTGTGTATGAGACAGAGACAGAGACAGACAGAGATAGGAAATTAATAGGCAGGAAGTGAGGGAGCATCGGAAGTGAAGAGAAAAGACTAACTGGTAATTGATGAGCAAGAAGAGACCCGTATTACCACTATTACCTTAACTAACTTGCTATTCAAAATGTGGTTCTGGAGACCACATTGCTAATACCTGGTAGCTTTGTATAAATTTAGAATATCATGCCCCACCCAGACAGATTTAATCAAATTCTAGCAAGAACTGCAAGTGATCCATATACATTAACATTTTAACAAAGACAGCCTGTATCTGGGATTTGTGATCACCCTCTGCTTGGACTATTAATTATCTCTAGAGCGTTGGAAGTGACTTTGTATGGTTTCCACCTTGAGCAGGTTTTCTCAGGCTTGTTTGTACTGATATCATGGATGATTTTTAAAAATTTGGTAGTGGTCTGGTGCTTTGCAGGATATGTTGCCAATCGCCAGTAGCCAGTAGATGTTGCTTGTAGCCCCCATCTGGTCCAGAAGTGTGAATGATCACCTGCTATCAAAGAGCCTCTGATGCAAAACCCCCGCTGGCCGAGAATCCGTGGTCTAAGACAGCAGGCTGGGCATAATGTTCTTTCTAATTACTTGGCAAATGCTACTGCTCCACTGATTTCCCTCTTAATGTCTTTCTAATTTCAATATAGAGAGTTCCTGGTCCAGAATCGTCCCCAGTTTTGGACACTGCCCCCCATCAGTGCTGAGTTTCCAGGCACAGAAGTGGGCAATGCTGTTATTTTTGGCTTAGTCTCGAAGCACAGCGGACACTGTAGACCCCGGGAGCATAACTCCAGTTGACTCTCAGCTGAGAAGGAGGGTCCAGACAGATGCTGCAAAGGGAATATGATGCATGACTGAACTGGTTTTGACAGTAATTTGAAACTCCGCTGTTTCTCTTTTAATTATTTTCATGGTGGTCCTATGGAATGTGCTTAAAAAGAAACTCACTTGAAAAAGAGGCTTAATATTTTTACCCAAGGTCACAGCTAACCTAGATGCTCTTCTCTGCCCCTGTCTAGAACTCTGCTGCTCTGAAAGGATCCGCTGGCAGCTTATCTATTGGTTTAAGGAAATGACCTAGTAAGTTTTAAAAAGTTGGAGTGGGGCCGGAGCGATAGCACAGCGGGTAGGGCGTTTGCCTTGCACGCGGCCGACCCGGGTTCAATCCCCGGCATCCCATATGGTCCCCCAAGCACTGCCAGGAGTAATTCCTGAGTGCAAAACCAGGAGTAACCCCTGAGCATCGCTGGGTGTGACCCAAAAAGCAAAAAAAAATAATAAAAAAGTTGGAGTGATTATTGAGCTAGTCCTGTCCTGGGAAGTATTGATGTAATCATGCTTTGCAAATTTAGCATCTGGAATCCTGGTTCAAAAGACTTAAGTAAGGAAACCAAACTTCTTGGCTTCAGTGTTTGCTGCTTCTGAGACGTGATGATGGAGAAGTTTTTATGCAATACGAAAGGTAAAGACTTACCCCCAGAAAATCACAACATGACTATTTTAATTATTCTATCACAGGATAAATTTTGATGGTGCCAGGTATAAAATTTGGGAGGTGCCAGGTGTAAAATTTGAAAAATGCATTTCTTATGTACACATATGGAAAACACAAGTGAAGAATTTTCAGTGAGTTCACGAATACCTGATCATGTGTTTGGAGGACCAATGCAAGACTACGTGCTGGGAAGGAGTGATTCTTCTTCTTCAAAGTTTGGTCTTTCTATTAAAAAAACAAAAATATGTGATCAGTTAAATTAATGGGTAAAGACAAATTAACAACATTAATTGTAAGGTTAATTGTGACTGCACTCACGTGTGGAGTATAAAATAACATCACATGAGACTGACACTCAAGGACAGTAGATACAAGGGCCATAAAAACTGCTCCATAGTTGGAAGCCTGCTTCATGAGCGGGAGGTAGGGGGTGGGGGGGATAAGGCAGCTAGAACAGAGAAGGGATCACTAAGAAAATGATGGCTGGAGGAATAGGTCAGGATGGGAGATGTTTGCTGAAAGTAGATAATGGACCAAACATGATAAACTCTCAGTATCTGTATTGCAAACCATAATGCTCAAAAGTAGAGAGAGTATGGGGAATATTGTCTGCCATGGAGGCAGGGGGAGGGTGGGAAAGGGGGGGTATACCGGGGATATTGGTGGTGGGGAATGTGCACTGGTGGAGGGATGCATGTTTGATCATTGTGTGATTGTAACCCAAACATGAAAGCTTGTAACTATCTCACAGTGATTCAATAAAGTAAAATTTTAAAAAAAAATTGTAAGGTTAATTGTAAAGTGAGAATCTATAAATTAAAAATTAAAAAAAAGAGTGGTTTAGGCATTTGCCTTGCACTTGGTCAACTCACACTATGTATTATTCTCCAGTACCATCAGAAAGGATCCTTGAACCATCTGTGTTCCAACTCTCCCCCCAAATAATTAATTTTGTTTTCATAATCTGTCTATTTTTACTATGTGGTTATGGTCAGAGACCAAGAGTGGATTTTATTTATTTTTAGTACTACCAGGGAACTGGCAGTCCAGATTCATCTATAGAGAAAATCTAATATCAGAGTCCTAATATGTTCTAATATTAGAGTCCTATATGACATCAGTCAAGTTTATAGTCTTTCAAAAGCAATCACACAAAAGGCTGCCTTTAGGGATTTAGTAAAAGGAAACAAGGACTAAAGTTGGCAGGTCAGCATTCCCAACACAGTGTTATTGAAGGAATACAAACAGACTAACTTAGAAGATGACCATGTTCTATTTACCAGTCCAGAATTTAGTGGTGTGATTTCAGTCTTCTATAGATCGCAGGTGGTGAGTACAGAAAATATTTCTCCTTGAAGAGATGGATACTATATATGCTACCAAGTAAAAATTTCAATTAATAAAAATGGGGGAGAAATCAAGAGAAAGTTGTCAATGAACACCAAAGTCTTGGGTGGGATCAATAATGTACATTTTCTTTTTTTTTTAATTTTGTCACTGTCGCTGTCACTGTCATCCCGTTGCTCATCGATTTGTTCGAGCAGGCACCAGTGATGTCTCTCATTGAGAGACTTATTGTTACTGTTTTTGGCATATCCAATACACACGGGTAGCTTGCCAGGCTCTGCCATGGGCTCGATACTCTCAGTAGCTTGCCGGGCTCTCTGAGAGGGACGGAGGAATCAAACTCTGGTCGGCCACGTGAAAGGCGAACACCCAGCCGCTGTGATTTATTTATTTTATTGAATCACCATGTGGAAAATTACAATGCTTTCAGGTTTAAGTCTCAGTTATACAATGCTGAAACAACCATCCCTTCACCAGTGCCCATATTCCACCACCAAAAAAAAAAAAAACCACCAAAAACCCAGTATACCTCCCATCCTCACCCCAACTGATAAATTTCACTTTACTTTCTCTTTACTTTGGTTACACTCAGTATTTCAACAAAAACCTCACTATTATTGTTAGGAGTTCCCCACCAGAGTCAGACCTGTGGTGAAGAGATATGAGGTTTTGGATTTCTGTATTTTAGCAACTAAGTCCAGGGAAATTTCTTCCTGATATTGGATCATTGCAAGCTTGTAACTCATCTGTGGTCCTCATAATATGGCGGTCACCTCGCCCTTCACCACCCAGCAAGGAAAAAGGCAAGAGAGAGGAAATACCATTCCCCTCCTGGGCAACCATGGAGCTGTGGCTTAGTTCTTAGTCTGGAGACATTCTGCAAGGAGCTGCCCATCCCAAAAGTAGTTTAGCTGGCCTCTGGAGTCATGCTCGTGCAGCTGCAGGGAGGCTGCACACGTGCGGCCCCCAGGATCACATCTCAGCGGCAATAATGTACATTTTCACCAAAATTAAATCCACTCGGATTTATGAAGACACGGTAATACCTGGCAAGCAAGGTTGAATAATGGCAGCTGGAACATGGGGAACAGAACATGGTGTTTCACTGGTTCCACTAGGAAACTGGTCCACAAGCAATTAGAAGAGAAAAAAGCATATCTTATAGAAAATTTAGAGGTCTCTGCAATGGGACTGAATGTGACTTTTGAGATAGGTAGGAATTTAAGATGAGTCCAAAGATGATATAGAAAGATAATGAGGTGATTAAGTGGCCTTGGAGGGCACATGAGAAAGTATATTTCAAGGAAAATGTACTAAAGTCTGTTTGGGGGACTTCTTGTTTTAAGATTCCCACTGTAGCACTGTAGCACTGTCATCCCATTGTTCATTGATTTGCTCAAGCGGGCACCAGTAATGTCTCCATTGTGAGACTTGTTGTTACTGTTTTTGACATATCGAATACGCCAGGGGTAGCTTGCCAGGCTCTGTCATGCGGACAGGATACTCTCAGTAGCTTGCCGGGCTCTCTGAGAGAGGCGGAGGAATCGAACCCGGATCGGCTGCATACAAGGCAAATGTCATACCCGCTAGGCTATCACTCCAGCCCAAGATTCTCACTAAACAATGAAATTGTTTCCGATCATATGGGTGCATGTCGGGAATATATGTCAGATCAAATGGCATTAGATTTATGATGCATCTGTAGAAGGCATGAGGTTGAAGAATTGGATGATATATCTTTTAAAAAATCAAGAAATAGTGAAGACTTAAATAGAGATTTAAATAAAGCCCTCACTTGGGAGTTGAAAAAGAAGCAAGACTCTGTGAAAGAACTGAACTGGAGAACAGAGAGCAGAAAACCTAGGGAAGAAGCACATATCAAAAACCAACAGGGAGGGGCTGGAGCGATAGCACAGCGGGTAGGGCGTTTGCTTGCATGCGACCGACCCGGGTTCAAATCCCAGCATCCCATATGGTCCCCTGAGCACCGCCAGGAGTAATTCCTGAGTGCATGAGTCAGGAGTAACCTCTGTGCATCGCTGGGTGTGACGACCCCCCCAAAAAAAAAACAACAGGGAAAAATATTTCAAGAAGTATATAGGATTGTCAAATGATTCAGAAAGTTGAGCAAGAATTCCTAATTTGTTTGTTCTACTACATGGCCTTCAGGTTATATAATAGGTTTTAGGAATGAGATCAGATAAGTGACAGAAAAGTTTTCTTTCTTTAGTAGTCTTCAGTGATATTTCACAGGGTTTCATATAACAGCATTAGCTTGGGTACTATGGGTTAAAAACAGAACCAAGACTCCGGAGATACTTTAGGGTGGAAGGCCTAACTTAGTGTGTAGCTGACTGGTACCACATATGCTTCCCCACGTACTGTCAGGAGTGATCCCTGAGCACATTGGAGAGTGGAAATATTTTAAAAATACATGGAACAGGAAATAAGAAGCAAACATGTTGTTCATGCATAAATTGTTAGAAGCAAATTCCGTGTTCTGTGTGTCAAGCAGGAGAGCAGTTCTTATTTTGATGTTGTTCAGAGCAAGAAGAAAAGGAATAATTCAGGTTTGGTTTATAAGATAATATTTTGTCATGCTAAGCTCTATAAATGTTTTTTTCTTTATCAAATGGTTATCAAAAACAGTCAAAATTGTCTTTGGTGCTTATAAGAATAAGTTAAATTGTGAGCATTACATTTAATGTAAACTGACTTACTGGATAGTCATAAAACAGCAACAACAAAATATTCTGCTAGTATTATTCTTTGTTTGTAAAGTGACATTAA
Source organism: Sorex araneus (assembly GCF_027595985.1). Classification (NCBI taxonomy): domain Eukaryota; kingdom Metazoa; phylum Chordata; class Mammalia; order Eulipotyphla; family Soricidae; genus Sorex; species Sorex araneus. Next base: position 127,824,811 of record NC_073302.1, on the reverse strand, counting down.
AATTCACATAAAAGTGAATCTCATACCCACAAAGGAAACTTTCTTAGTAGAAAAATAGTAGGAAATCTAAAAGGCCAAAAGTAGAGGTAAAATGGAATACCAAGAATCATTTAACTTACCCAAAAGAAGAAAAATAAAATTATTAAGAAAAGATGAGGTAATTCATTAATATATGGCAACAATTTACCTAATTTATCAATGATTAAATGTTAATGGTCTAAACAAATCAAAGGCAAAGATTATTAGACTGGATATAAAAGTATATTTCTAATTTGCTGTCTATAGGAAACATACTTTTCACATAAAGTTAAAAGTAAATAGGTAAATGGAAAAAAATGCCTTGCAACATTAATATGTATATCAAGAGATAGTATCCAGAATAAAAAGAAACATTTTAAATAAAAGAGATTCATAGAGTAAAAATAATTACAAATGTTATGGACTCAATAATAGTGCCTTAATACATATGAAGCAAAACTGATGGAGCATTGAAAAATGAGTAATTTCAGTTATAGTCATAAGCAATTTTATCAGAAATTGATAGAACAAATAGATTTTAAATGTAGAGAGATATAGAACATTTGAACAGTATTATTCATCAAATTGATCTAATTAATGTTTATAGAACACTCCTTCACTCAGTGCCAGTAGAATAAAAATTTATTTAAACTGCACATGAAAATTTTGCCAAATAAAATATCTTAATAAATTAAATGAGTTATTTTATCAGAGAATGTTCCTTGGCAAAAATACAATTAAATAATAAAAACTACTAAGCAACTGTCTAGGAAATCATAAATGTTTAAAAAATAGCACAAATTGCTCAAGGTCTCTAGTTCACAGAAAATTATAAAATAATTTTTTAATTGAATTAAAACAGCAGAACAAATTTTTGGAATATAGCAGTAAGAATGCTTAGAGAAAGAGCTTAATATTAAACACTTGTATCCCTTGTGTCACTTGTCATCTCATTGCTCATCGATTTTCTCAAGCGGGTGCCAGTAACGTCTCCATCCGTCCCTGTCTTTCCCAACACTGCCAAAGTAGGGGCTCTTTCGGGTTCAGGGAAATGAAGCCCATTATAGAATACACCATGGGTAGCTTGCCAGGCTCTGCCATGCGGGCAGGATATCCTCGGTATATTGCTGGGCTCTCGGAGAGAGACAGAGGCTTTTTGTTGAGATGGTGGCCTTGAGCATGGCTGTGACTGGGTTCTGGAGATTTATGTCTGCCGGGGCTTAGGATGGGGAGGGAAACCCAATCCAATGCCCTCCAAGGGGCCCTAGTGAAGAGGGCCTGGCACTGGAGCAGGAGATTCTGTGTCATTCTCTTCTGGGAGCTTTGTTTTATAGTCTCTAGATCTTGGCCATTGATGAGATTACATGGCGCCAGGGGCAGTTTGTGGGTGTGTCTGCCAACATACTGGAAAACGGGGCTTCTGAGTGAAGGAAGACCAGTCCTGGTCCTAGTAGGCTTGGAGATCTCAGCCCTGGGTTCCTTTATCGGTTTCTTCATGGGTGAGGCTCATCTGAGCATGTGGAGAGTGGCCTTGAGCATGGCTGTGGCTGGGTTCTGGAGGTTTTCGGCTGTCGGGGCTCTGCTCGGGCCAAGGAGGAAAACTCAACCTGCCCTCCTCTGAGGTGCCCCCATGAAGACAGGAAAGAGCAGGATATTCTGCCAATATTAAACATTTACAGCTTAAAATTAAATGCTTAAAGAGAATAAAAGCTTAAAAAATGTAGTGGCCTAAATTTTAACCCTTAATAGCCAGTTAAGCAAATTTTAAATTCAAAGAACAAACTAAAATGTAATTAATTCAATTAAGGTAATAATACATTTAAAGAGTAGAAGTTAAAAAAAATAGAAAATAATAGAAAAATTAGTGAAACAAAAACTGGTTCTCTGAAAGTTTAATAGTAGTTAAGTAACCTCTGTTTTTCTCTAAACAAGAAAAAAAGAAATATATAGGGAGTCAGAGAGATAGTACAGGGGCATAGATATTTGCCTTGCAAGTAACTGACCCAGGTTCAGTCTTTGGCACCCTATATGATCACCAGTGTCCTGTCAGGAATTATTTCTCCATCTTCATTTTTCTCAGAATTGCTTTGGCTATTTGGAGATGTTTATGATTCCATACAAATTTTAGTGACATTTGTCCTATTTCCTTGAAGTATCCTGTTGTGATACTGGAAGCATTGCACTTAATCCATAATCCTATGTTAAGATGATGCTAATTTATCTGAACCCAACTTTATAATGCAAAAATATTCCCAGCCCATGAGTGTGAGATTTATTTCCATTTTTTGTGTCTTCTATTATTTTTAAATAATCACACAGGTTTTTATGTACAATTTTTCATGTCCTATGGTAAATTGGATCTTAGGTACTGAGTTATCCTTAATGTAATTGCAAACAGGATTGTTTTCTTAATTTCTTTCTCTTTAGTTAGTTGTTTTACATATAGAAATGCAACCTTTTTTTTTTTTTTTTGCTTTTTGGGTCACACCCAGTGATGCTCAGGGGTTACTCCGGGCTTTACACTCAGGAATTACTCCTGGCAGTGCTTAGGGAACCATATGGGATGCTGGGAATTGAACCCGGGTCGGCCGCGTGCAAGGCAAATGCCCTACTCACTGTGCTATTGCTCCAGCCCCCAAAATGCAACCAATTTTTATATATTGATTTTGTAGCCTGCCACTTTATCGTATTTGGTTATAGCCAATTTTTTGGCCATCTTTTATTTTTTTTATCTATATTGTCATAATATTTACAAATAGTGATAATTTAAACTCTTTTCCAATTTGAATACCTCATATTCTCTTTATTTGCTTTCTCGATGTCACTAGTATTTCCATATATGTTATGTTATGTTTCTGTATACTTCATGTTATGTTTACATATAGATATGTTGACTAATAATGGTGAAAGTGGGCACCTTTGTCAGAAATATAAGGAAATATCTCAACCTAATGAATGGAATATATGATGAGAGAACTAACACCATTCTTAATGGTCTAAGACAAAAGAAAAATTTTTTTCTTTTCAGATAGGATTTTAATAATATGTTAGGAAAACATTGTATATAGGTTAAAGAAAGAAATCGAGTGAATTTTAAAAATGATGAACATTACTGGTCTATGTAATTTTCTGATGATATACCATTGGGTATATATCTTCAGTGTGCATGGGCATTATAGTTGATTGCATAGTTTGAATATTATGAATAATGTTTGCTTTAACACAGGGATACAAATATTTTAAATTCAATGTTTTTATATTCTTCAGATAAATGCCTAGAAGAGGTATTAATGAATTATATGTACAGATTTCCATCCTTATTTTTGTTTTTTTTTTGTTTGTTTTTTGTTTTATTTTATTTTTTTTTACCATCCTTATTTTTGAAGGATTCCCCATACCATTTTCTGTACAGACAATACCAATTTACAACTGCATGAAAGGTACAGGAACCAGGGCTAGCTTTTCTCCACATCCTCATAAATATTCATTGTCATTGTCTTTTTTTCCTTTTGCATAAGCCATTCTCACCTGTGTAAGGTCTATCTCATTTCTTTCCAATTGTCAGTACTTTTAATGTTAATTTTGTATGCATCAAATTATAGTAAAAAGACAACTATCAACAATAGGCAGCCCCTCTTTTTTCATGAATAACACACGGAATTACAGTAAACCAAATTTATGTTTCACTATCATGTGTGGTTCTCCCATCAATTCATTTTGTAATGGATCATTGAGAATATTATTTCAATCCCATAGTCTCATCACCACCCATCAGACCCAGGGTGAGATTTGAGCTTGGAAGAAATTGGAGACGTTGAACCTGCTGCATGGTGCTGAATTCCATTTGTAATTGTAACGGAGCAAATAGACTCTGAATGTTTCTCAGTGTGGAAAATTAACTTTATCTTGGTTAAGCTGACATTTTTTTCCTGATGGTTCAGAAGATGATAGGGAAAAACTTCATTTCTGATATAAGAAAATCTTGTCAAAAAGGTCATGATTTTTCAAATGGTCTGCTTGCTGAATATTCAGTAACTAGAATACTATCCTCAGCTGAGATCCATGTCCCCTCATCTTTATCTTTTTATTACTCTGGCTTTTTGGTTTTGATTTGCTTATATCTCAGTAAGTAATATTGAACTTTTTTAAATGTATGTAGACCATCTCTACATCATCCTTAGGGAGATGTCTATATCTTGTTCACCTTTCATTATTGCTTATTTTTCTTATATTTTTTGAGTTCTATATATATAAATAGTACATTTATGTTATTCTTAACAAATCACGATTAAAGTCATTATTTAAAGCAACACATAGTTTCTGTAGCTCAGGAATTCAGAAGAGGTTTATCTGCATCCTCTGCTTCAGGGTCTCTCAATGACTTCAATCATGATCCCAGTGGAAGCAGCACCTACTTCCATTCTTCTTTTAGTAGTTAAATATGATTTAGTTCTTTATGGACTCTGGTTGGAGGCTTCTCCAAATTCTTTGCTGCATCTCTATTCATCATGGCTGTTTGCTTGGTCAGAACCAGCAAGGGAAAGTGTAGCAAGAAGACAGTCACTGTCTTTTGTAACCTATTCTCAGAAATGGCATTCCATCACTGTGTCACTGGATCACTGTCATCCCGTTGCTCAACAATTTGCTTGAGTGGACTTCAGTAATGTCTCCATTCGACCCTGTTATATGCTAGTGTAGCCCGATGGTGAACTGGGGGTTCTTTCAGGATCAGAGGAATGAGGACCATTATTGTTACTGTTTTTGGCATATTGAGTACGCCACGGATAGCTTGCCAGGCTCTGACATGCAGGCAGGATACTCTCAGTAGCTTGCCGGGCTCTCCGAGAGGGACGGAGGCTTTTGGGGCGGCCTCTAATTGCCTTTACAGGTGTTCCCAGTCTACTGAATGTAAGCTTTTGGTCAACTGGCATGCTGTAACGATCTGCACACTGACAAACACACATAGCATTCTGTCATGATTGTATAACTCAATTCATTACAAGTAATTCACTAGATTGGGTCTGAATTCTAGAGGATTGATGTGAACACTGAAAGGTATGGAGTGTTAGGAGTGATTTTAAAAAATAAGGACCCTTCACCTGAATGAGGAGATGATTTCGCAGACTGAGAAGAAACTAATAACCATGCCAGTTTCCAAGAAAGGAATATGAGCAGTCTCTTCTGTTCAATTCATTTCATCAGAGCCAGAGCAAAGAAATTTTACTGGGCTGGATTCATAACAAGAATAGCTAGCACTTGTCTGGCTAGAGAGGACAAATCAAGCACATCATTGAGAAGTTAACTTCAGAATCAGAAGAAAAAATATTAGATATCAGACCCAAGAAACTCTATGGGGGTTTGTAGTTAAAGAAGGATACAAGGTCAGAATCCCAGGAGTACTGAATCATCATGAAAATCCAGGAAAAACCTAAGGTTGTGGATATAGCCACAAGCATATCAATCATAGCTAGCACTGTCTTGCTGTGGGCAGCACTCCTTGGCTTTAAAGACATAGGGAGAGTTCATATATTTTCTCTCTCAATTATTGAGAGGTGATCAAATGTGGTTGTGTTTTTGTTATAAGTTCAAATAAATTAAAGATCAAGTGAAAACATTGAAATTGTGAGGGACTTTTCTAAATGAAATCAACATTATAAAAATATCTGGAGTTGGAGCAATAGCACAGCGGGTAGGGCGTTTGCCTTGCACGCGGCCGACCCGGGTTTGGTTTCCAGCATCCCATATGGTCCCTTGAGCACTGCCAGGAGTAATTCCTGAGTGCATGAGCCAGGAATAACCCCTGTGCATCGCCAGGCATGACCCAAAAAGAAAAAAAATATTTTTTGGGGGGGCCAATGTTACATATTTTCTCACATATGCATGGATATGCTACATACTTATTGATATTTAAAATGTTCTTTGCAAATAATGGTAGGAATGGTACTTCTGGTAGGAAGGACCAACCGTGGATCATTTTATACCAGATGCTGTGCATATATCACTGAGGTGTGTAACTTAGAATGATGTCGAGGGATACCACTGGTGTCCTCTGATGTTTAACTGTATTATATTTTTAACTTTAACTTATTTTAACCTTAGTAACACATTTTCTGGGGCCAGAAAGATAGTACAATGTCTAGGGAACTTGCTGCACAAGACCAACTTGGGTTTGACCCTCAGCACTACCTAAGTTCCCCTGAGGCACGTCAGGAGTAACCCCCGAGCACAGATCCAGTAGTGTGCCCTGTACACTGCTGGCAGTGACTAATCCCACAGCCTTCTTAGCACTGTTCCCTTAAATATCAATAAATAATTAATCTATAAACTAAAATATCTTTCTACAAGATTTATAAGATTGATTATTTATTACTAGACTTTAACTATAAAAATTATTACACAACCATTTTATAGAATTTTGCAACTAAACTTATGCTGAAAACAAAGCTCTCACTTGAGGAAAAATAAATGTAGCCATTATTAACTTCCTTTTGTACTTGCTTCCAATCATATCTTTGGTCAATTACAAAATATGCCAGTTACTTTCATCCACTTTTTTTTTTTTTTGCTTTTTGGGTCACACTCAGCAATGCACAGGGGTCACTCCTGGCTCTGCACTCAGGAATTACTCCTAGCGGTGCTGGGTGACCATATGGGATGCTGGGAATCGAACTCGGGTCGGCCGCGTGCAAGGCAAACGCCCTACCCGCTGTGCTATCTCTCCAGCCCCCCATCCACTTTTTTTTAAAGTCCTCGCAAATTAACTGCTTTTACTCTTATTTTGTGAGCTTTTTTCATTTATCTATGCTTATTTGAATCCTAGGCTATTTAATTACACTAATCTATTGGCTTCTTTCATTAAAATTATGCTTTATAACTACTGAGTCATAATACAGTTTGTTTAGCTTTTTTATTTATGTTAGCAGCTGACTGGACAGCAATAAATCAATTAACACAATTAAAATACCTATTACAATTTATATTGCCAGACCTCAAATTGCAGTTATGCTTATCCAAAAAAGGGCTGACATTTTCTTCTTATATCATCTACTAGAGATAGGTAGGTCAGTTGCAGATTAAATTAAGCATGGCATTTCTGTATTTGGAGTTATCATTCATTATTTAAAAATATTATAATTTTGAAGAAGCTATCTGTCCTAAATCCTAAAGTTCGTGATTTTCAATATATCATAGCATTTTTTTCAAAATATTTTCACTGATTGTCATGTTGATTGAACTCCATACTCATGTGATTCCTAAAGGTTGTTTGATGTTGGACATATGTACATGTATATATACAGACGTGGGATATAGATAAAGATAAATATTATATGAGTGAAAAATTGTTTCAGAAATCTTAAAAAGTTAAGGCCTAAGGTGTGCATGATAAATGTGTGTGTGTGTCTATTTTCAACTGGAGGGCTGGATGAATCAGACAAGAGTGTTCCTCAAAAGGGCTAGATTGGGAGCTGGGCAACAAGGCCTGAGGAAGTTTAAATATCAGAGTGATGTTATCTGGTATTTCTAATGTGTGAAATACTGGATAATTAATTTTACCTATTCAATAGGTCATGCATACCCAAGAGTAATGAAGAGTCTTTAAAAACTAAAACCTGAAATAATTTTTCTTTACTGAATGTGATAAAAGTTTGAGTGACATGCTGTACTTTCAAGTATATCTTGTGTATGTTCATTACTGCATTTTTGAGGTTTTGCCACTTGTATTTTCCAAAGATAAATAAAGAGGTTTTCCTTTTTCTTTCCAAGAAGTTTTGAATTTGGAAGTCAAGTCAAGGAGTGCTTTCACTGTTAAAAGGAAATATATGTGAAAAAAAATATTATACTAATTAATTTTTAAATGCTGTAAGTTGTGTTAGCTTGTAAGAAAAAAAATTAATATCTATCAATACTGAGCTCAATTAAATTCAATTTTCCAAATGCATATTGAAGAGCTGGTATTCAATAAACCAGTATGGTACTATTGTTTTGCCTTATTTCTTCCCTGTGACCCTTTATACTTCTAAAATATATTTAGGAAATGATTTTTGTACAAATGATCTATTTGTTATTTTCCTATTCTTCAAAATAAGTCTTCCTGATGTGGGTTTAACATCAACCCACATTATGGGAAAGAACAAGTTTTTGGACTTTTGAAAACTGGGGAGTTCCCCACAGTGCTTTATGATGGCCTGTGCTACCTATGTGAAACATCAATCCTAATAAATGCATCAAATTCTTTAAAGAAGAAGAAAAATGATAATTTGAATTCTGAAATATTTAATTCACAATTTGATCTATTGGAGTCCTCAGTAGACTGTAGGAAGTTATAAGAAAGAAGATCCTAAGAAATAAGATGAACTAGGTAAATACTGCTTAGCAGATCCTCTATCTTGTTTGAAGAAGAGGAGAACACTTCAAAATGGAAAGTAGTTGGACAGGGCAAGGGATTGTGATATAATCACATTATGTCTTATTACTTTTCTAGGATCTCATGACTCCTTCAGCTTCTACATTGATGAGGCCTCTCCAGTAGGGCCTGAACAGCCAGAGACTGTCCAGAATTTTGTTTCTGTGTTTGGAACTGTGGCCAAAAAGCTGATGCGGAAGTGGCTAGCTACTCAAACGATGAATTTTACTGGTCAACTAGGAGCTGGCATCCGTTATTTTGATCTTCGAATTTCTACCAAGCCCAGAGACCCCGACAATGAGCTCTACTTTGCTCATGGTTTGTTCAGTGCCAAAGTCAATGAAGGCCTTGAAGAAATCAATGCATTTCTCACTGATCATCGCAAGGAGGTAGTCTTCTTGGACTTCAACCATTTTTATGGGATGCAGAAGTACCACCATGAAAAACTGGTCCAAATGCTGAAAGACATCTATGGAAATAAAATGTGCCCAGCAATTTTTGCCCAGGAAGTTAGTCTACAGTATCTATGGGAGAAGGAGTATCAAGTGTTGGTCTTCTACCATAGTCCAGTGGCTCTAGAAGTGCCCTTCCTCTGGCCTGGGCAGATGATGCCAGCACCCTGGGCCAACACCACAGACCCTGAAAAACTGATTCAGTTTCTTCAGGCATCTATCACTGAAAGAAGGAAGAAGGGCTCGTTTTTTATATCTCAGGTGGTGCTGACCCCTAAAGCTAGCACAGTCGTCAAAGGGGTGGCCAGTGGCCTCAGAGAAACAATCACAGAAAGGTAAGTATCCTTAAGTTATTGGGGGGAATGTTCAGGTGATTTAGTCTGTATTTGTAGAGTAAGTAATGGAGCTAAAGTTCATACCCATGTCTATTAATTTCATTAGGGTTTCCATAACAATGCACCATAAACTGGGTGGTTTAAAACTAAAATGTGTTCTATCTCACATCAGGTACTAGAAGTCTCAAATCAAGGTGTCACCAAAGTTGATTCCTTGTGAGGGAAATCTTTGAAGGGGAATTTCTCTCACGTTCTCCCTTTGCTTCTGGAGATACTTAACAGTCTTAGGTGTTCCTGAGGTTGAAAATATATCATCCCCTCCCAATCTCATCCTCCATGTATATGTGAACTTCACTCCATGTCTCTGTCTTGTCTTCATATAGTATAATTATATTGCATTATGATGCCCCCAATCTGATCTTGATTACATCTTGATTAAAGTGGGTGATATCCTATTTCTAAAAAAGATTCACGTATAAGCATAGGAAAATAGGACTCTAACATATTTTGATAGGATACATGTCAATCAACAGCACCATATATCATGCTTCCTTTTCTTTTTTCCTTTTTATATTACTCCTATTTCGTAGTTTCATCTCACTTAACATATAACAAAGTTCATTTTTCACCCTTTAGGGACTCTTTCTTTCTTTAGAGAGTCTTTAACATGCCTAACTGCATTTATTCCATTTACCAACCCTGGGAAGTGGATATAATCTTAAAGATACTAGTTGAGGTTCAGGTACTGGGGAGGTACTACAATGTTAAGGTGCATGCTTTGCATGTGATTGACCCTGGTTTAATTCTATACACCACTTTGTCCCCTGAGCATTACCCATACACTCCTGGACCTCCCCCAACCACCCCACATCCTCACCCCAAGCATCATGAGGTATGATCTTAGAGGTATCAAGCATTGCCAAAATGGGCTAGATAATTCTCTACACCCAGCATCCAAATAGCACCACTTTCTCAGGCCTTTAGTTTGAACTATGATTGGTCAAAAATTACTGGAAATACCCACCTTGACTTAACATGCTTAGAAACCTCCTTTCCACCCACCTCCCTTGCCAATTGCAGTTCAAAAAAGTCTAATATTTTATCTAAGACCACATGAACAGTGCATGATGAAACTAGGAGGTCTCAAATCATGTTTTTTTTCAAGTGCTATCTATTTTTTTACACTATTCCATGGACAAGAATCAGTCTGCTGAAAGTGAACAAACAAAGCCAGCCACATATGTACAGTGGTGGTCTTACAGAGGCCTCATGTAAGCAATCAACGAAGATCTTTGCAGTACTTTCCTATGAAGATGAAAAAATATAGAATTAAAAATAGTATTTATTCTTTTGAGTTAAATGATTGAGTCATGATAACATTGCATGAAGAAAAAATGAGTGGAAATTTTATTGTTAAACTTAATTGATATTTTAATTATGATGAAGACGCAGCATGATTATGTTGACAGGACTCAGGTTGTTGTACAAGATCAGAAAATGAAGAGAAAGGATTTGGGCTTGAACGTAGTGTGGGAGTCCATTTAACACAGCACATAAAGTGATGAGTGGAAGGAAATAAAGGTTTGTTTTTTTTTTTTAATTTTTTATTGAGTCACCATGTAGAAAGTTACAAAGTTTTCAGGTTTAAATCTCAGTTATACAATGCTCGAATACCCATCCCTTCACCAGTGCTCATATTCCACCACCAAGAATCCCAGTATAGCTCCACCCCACCCCCTCACACCCCTAACCCCCCCACGCCCCTAGCTCCCCCACCCTAAGCCCCCCCCCGCCTGTGTAACTAATAAATTTCACTTTACTTTCACTTTGATTGCATACAATATTTCAACAAAACTCACTATTATTGTTTGGAGAGTCTCTCCCCTAAAGTCAGACCTGCTGAAAAGGAAGCATTAGATAATTTGTTTTCCATTGCTGAGGATGAAGAGGTATGAGGTCGAGTGACCACACTTATCGGCCTCTCAGTTTTGGGTTTCTGTAATTTAGTATTTTAGTAACTAAGTCCAGAGAGATATCTGCCAGAAGTTGCATCGTTGCCAACTTGTACTTCTCAGTTACATTATATTCCACATATGAGTGCAATCTTTCTATGTCTGTCTCTTTCTTTCTGACTCATTTCACTCAATATGATACTTTCCATGTTGATCCATTTATATGCAAATTTCATGACTTCAAGGTTTGACGGGGCAGAAACACACCTGCAAAAAAAAAGTTTTTGACAACTTGCAAAGAACTTTACTTCATGAGTAACGGAAAACAAGAAAATGACATTACGCAGTAGTGTAACTTACTCCAGACTTCTTTTTGGTAGAGAATAGACACAGGGTGGAGGATAGAGGGATGAGAATTCAGAGGTGTTTAGAACTATTTTAGCAAGATAATGCAAGCTGTAGTTAAAAAGTGAGAAAACACATTTCTGCTGTGACATAACATCAGTGTCACACAAAAATTAGCATGAATTGGTGAGTGGCTCTGTGGTGTCAATGGGAGAAAAGAGTTAAAGATAAGGCTTCTTCGTGAGAAGGAGAATGAATATGGAGGTATTTACAGATTCAAGAACAACTGAGTGGAGGCAGTGAGATAGTACAGTGGGTAGAGTGCTTGCCTTGCATTCAGCTAACCCAAATTCAATCCCTAGCACCCCGTTTGTTCCCGCAAGCCTACTAGAGGAGATCTCGGAGTGATTAGGCAGGAGTAAGCTCTGAGCACTGCAACCAAAATAATTAATAATAATAATAATGCACTGAGGCTTAGACAGGAAATAAGGAATAAAATGTCAGGCATTCTAAATGTAAAATGCTGGAGTTGGAGTGATAGTATAGTAGGTAGGTCTTTACTTTGCAAACAAAGACCTGGGTACAATACCCGACATTCCAAGTTGTTCCCGAGCACCACCAGGAGTAATTTCTGAGTGCAAATCCAGGAGTAATCACTAGCATTTCTGGATGAGGCCCCCCAAACCAAAATAATATAATGATATATTTTTTTAATTTAAAGTGCTAGTGAAGCATCTGGTCAAATGTGGCCAATTGATTATTTAAATTAAAGGCCAATTTATTTGGATGATATTGGCATCTTAGGTCAATGAAAGTTAGTCACTAGAGTAGAGGGACTTCTCCAGACAGTCTCTCCAAAAAAACTAGTTTGTCATTCAGATATTGCCTGGGATCTTCCCATTCTTTGAGATATAAATAAGGTACCCAAATATATTTTAAAGTCTTCATTGTACATATCATGCAAATATAAGGGTTTTATGATTTGTGCTCTATAAAGGTTTCTTATTTTTTGTGGGTAATAATTACACAGAACTGCTGGAATTCTTACTCTTGCTACTTGTGGGTTGCATCATTGTATGAATTGATTATCCTGTGTGGCCTGTCCATGCCCCAATCTTTATGACCTGAGATATGAAAATGGCTTCTTGCTCAATTTCTATATAGGTTTTTAGACTTTACCATAAATATGAGGAGGCTGGGGAGGTCTTATAATAAAAATAATTATACTCTAAAATTGAATTATAGGTTTATCTGCGGTACAAATCTTCTGACCTAAGATATCTCCCTTGGATGGCATTTACACCACTTTTCACCCACCCCGGCCTCAAATTCTCAGACAATACACTGCTCCAGTTCCTTTTTCCTGTCATTTCCTTATGTCTTTACCAAACCCCATATTGCCTTAGAGTCTTGACACTTTCCTACAGATTCATCAAACTATTCTCAACAATTTACTCACTCCTATCTCTGTCTACACTTAACTGACTCATTCAAAGTTTTCATTAGTATAAGAAGGCTTTTTATATTCTTAGTACCACAATCCACAAAAGTTTATCATTCTAGAAAATAACAACTTAGCAACTTTCTTACTCAAAAAGGATGGAATATATCATTTAAATTTGGAATTATGTTATTCTAAGTTCATAAAACAGAAATTCTAGATTTTGAGAAGTTCCTGAAACCCCACTGGAGGAAATTCAGAGGCAGGAGAGACCAGGGATCTCTCCAATTCTCCCTTTCTCCCAACACCTTGAATGTAAGGAACTTTATTCATATTCATTTACATATTGGATATGAAAGAGTATTTCCATGGCCTTTCTAATTTTACCCTTTGTTGTTTGATTCTATGCTTAGCAAAACATGTATTCATACTCAGTTAAGAATCACACCCTATGTGTGGTGTGTGTTAGTGTGTATGTGTGTGTGTGTGTGTGTGTGTGTGTGTGTGTGTAAAATAATTCACAGGGTATCAAAAATAGCAGACTTCTCAAGAAATCAAGACTTTCATTTTTGTCTCTTGTGGCATATAATGCAGTTTAGGGCCTTGTGAGTTATGTCAAACTAGCCTTTTGGTTACTTATACTCAAGCATATTATTAATTAAGTAGGATTTGTGGGGAAAAATCGAGTAAGTTAGGACAGTATTGAATAATATATCAAATGTCTATGCAACCCTCCCTGAAAATTCACAGTGCTCATCAGGACATAAGAGCTCTAAGTAATATTTTACTGGTGTATTCTGTTTAAACTTAACTGATATATCACTGGACAAGTTTTCAATATTTTTGATGTGACACTTATGATAGTATATTGTTAATCTATTAAATAGAATAGATGTGCTCAGCCATCTATTCTAATTCAGAATTTTCAATTGCCTCTGTCTTATCTATTTGGAATACTAGAATGTTATATCATTGAAAGAGACAGAAGTTGCAAAGAAATTATTTTAGAATAAAATAGACTTTATAAATGCAATCAATATTTTTCTCTGTAAAGAGAATATTGTAAATGTGTTTTTTACAATTTTGAATATTGTTTGCAAACAATTTGCAAGTATATCCTAACTGATATTTGTGCTATAAGCATTCTTAAATGTGTTTGTCTTAGAATTACTGAGAATTGGTTTACCTCCATTAAACTGATTGCAAAGGCTATATTTGGAGTATAGTGTTAAGGTAAAGCTCTGGGTTTTATTTCATTTTGACATATTTTAGCTTTTTGAATGATATCTTTTGGAGAAGGTCATTTTTAGTCCTTATACTGTGTTTTGAAAGGCATCTACTTTACTCTGTGAGTCCATGAAAGACAACTTACCCCCCACCCCCACTTTATACTACTTTCTTTCTCTTCACAAGCTAATGAAGCCTTGAAGTCTTTTCCTACTATTGTCCTTGCTATTGTATCACTCAGAAAACCCCATGTTGACACCAAAAGGCGTAATGAGATTCCTTTGCCACCAAAGGAGAAATCACTAAGCAATTAAAATACCTTCCTGGGCTTTTTGCAATTTTTAAATGTTACAGTCAAGAATCACACATTTACTGTTTCATAATTTTTATCATGTCTAATATTTGAGTTAACAAAACTGAACACATGCATTTAGAAATTAATGTTTGAAGGTGTGGGTGGTTTTCAGGGAAGCTAAAGTTAATTTCAGTTTGGATTTAGGTACCGTAACTTTCAATCTGGTCATTGGTTCCAAATATTGCAGATGTGTTTTCTAAAATCTAGAAATGCCAAAAGAAACAGATTTTTATGCTTTAAAAGCCTATTTTTAATTTATTTTTCAAACAGCTTTTGCACCTCACTCCCACAGAATTCACACATTCTTAAAAAGGTGTGTAACTTGAGTCAAGTCCTTCCTTAACTTGTGGAAGCATATTAAATTATAGCCAATTTAGTTAAAAACTAAGCCAGACCACCTGTTAGAATTTTTAAAGAACAATACATCTTTGCAAGTAACTTAATACTGAATTAATTTAGACAATAGACCTACAATTTAGATGATATGATAGTCATGACAATTATAATAATAATGTACTCTTTTAAGTGCTCACCATTAGTTACTAAACTAACTGCTTTATGTCCATTGTTTGATTTAGTATCTTTTTAAACCTCTTTGAAAGTTAGTACACCTCCCACCTTACCTCAACGATGAAGAAACTTAACCATGTAAAAGTTAGACAAATTACCTAAATAATACTGGTTAAAAAAATGAATTCAGGATAATGTAAGTTGATCTGTATTTTACAAACAAAACAAATGTACTTAGGGTGTCTACTCTTTTAAATTGTACCTGAGTTGTGCTTTACTGGGTTGGATCAGATTTTGGTCATCTCTGAAGAAAGGACATGACCGTTCGTTAAAAACAATCCTATTTTTGTGATTTTTAAGGAATTTTTAATTCCTAGGCAAGAAAGATCAATAGATGGATTTCTTGAACAGCAGGAGAAGTGGGCACAAAAGAGTGAAGTCTAGAGAAACATGGAAGGACAGACTAGGACAGGCAAAGTGTGTGTGTGGGGGGAAGTTATGAAAGATGTTAAATGTAATCTGAAACTTACTCTAAAATTAATTAGATGCATGTTAGAAAAACATCCAACCAAATACATCAGAACCAGGTCTTCGGGAATGAAAGTGAATGGTGTAGATAGGTCTAAAAGGGAAGGTGCAGAAATAATAGTACACAGTGGGTTGGGCACTTGCCTTGCACAGCACAGCAAACCCAGGTCCCATCTCTGGCATCCCATATGGTCCCCCAAGTACCACCAGGAGTTGTTCCTAAGTGCAGAGCCAGGAATAACCCTTGAGCAACGCTGGGTGTGACCCTCAAAAAAAAAAAAACAAAACAAAAGGATGACAGACCAAGGATAAAGTTATCTGTAAATGTTGGGAAACAAACTAAAATGTCAGCAAGTAGGTGGGAGGAAAGAAAGATAAAAGACATAATGCTATGTCAGTCTATTGGCAGCACTGCCCTTTGGCTAACTGGGGACATACTTCATTGTATTCTTCTTATTTTATTTTTTGTTTGGGGGCCACAACTGGCAGGGCTTACTCTTGGCTGTACACTCAGCAATCACTCCTGGAGAGTTCAGGTGTCCATATAGTGTGTTGGGATCCAACCCTGATCACCCGAGTGCAAGGCAAGCACCCTACCCGTGGTGCTGTCTGGACCCTCATAGTACTATTCAGTGAGTAACAGCCCTTTGAAATGGAAAGTTGGTAGCCTCGTACTTTTTTTTTTCCATGATCTCTGCTATCAATGAATACTGGATAGCATTTTCAGGATTTGGTTGTCAATAAACATCAATATTATCAAACTGGGGGAAAGAGGCTATTGTCAAGTCCCTATGTGTGCACATACTGTGTTAAGTGCTTTCTATTAATATATTCATTTGGGTAGGGCATTTGCCTTGCACGCGGCTGACCCAGGTTTGATTCTTTCATCCCTCTCGGAGAGCCCGGCAAGCTGCCAAGAGTATCCCGCCCGCACAGCAAAGCCTGGCAAGCTACCCGTGCATATTCGATATGCCAAAAACAGTAACAACAAGTCTCACAATGGAGACGTTACTGGTGCCCGCTTGAGCAAATCGATGAGCAATGGGATGACAGTGATACAGTGAAGAGCCTTATAAGGTAAGTATTATTAACTCCATTAGGAGTAGAAAGCCAAGTCAAAAAATATATAGTACCTTGCTTGAAAATCCTGTACTCATTTAGTAAAACAAAATGATTTGGATCTGTTTGATTTCAAATCTGATGCTTACTCCTGAAAAATTATGTAAAACCCACATTTCTTGGCAGTGATGCATGTCACCCATGGAGGCAAAACCAGACATTTAAGAAGGTCAGTATTCTGGACATAATATAGACAAGGTTAAGAGAAATGCAAGTCTGAAGTCTCTTGCCTCAAGAGAGTGAATCCAGGTAGAATGCTGGCAAAGAGTCACCAGGAAGGCACTCAGGTGAAAATAAGAAGAGAATCTGGGATGACTGGGTTCAATTCTCCTGGTCCTGTCCCTGTTGCCAACTGAAGGATTTCCATTACTAACGAAGCTGAGGCTTAGACAAATGCTAAATAGTTGCCCCGAGGAGGCCTCAATGCTCACTGGCAGCTTGAAGGAGATTAAAATTCAGATATCTGGTCTTACAAGCAGAATTCTCTCCATACCTCAGGAAGCGGTGCAGACAGATCAGAGGGAGCAAAGAATGAACAGGCACACAAGAGGGGACCAGAGAAGACCAACTAAAGAGAACAACACACAGCAAAGATAACATAGTATAGTATACAATGTAACATAGTTAGACAGACACAAGGCAATGCTCACAATAAAACATAGTTTCTTAGAATCTTAACTGAAGGCATCAGAGTTCTACCCATGCATTTTATGCAGGACCAACCTTCCCTGGATTCTCTTTCTTTCAACCTCACGAATATGATCACCTATTATTTTATTTATTTATTTATTTATTTTTTAAGAATTTTATTTTATTGAATCACCATGTGGAAAATTACAATGATTTCAGGCTTAAGTCTCAGTTATACAATGCTGAAACAACCATCCCTTCACCAGTGCCCATATCCCACCACCAAAAAAAAAAACCACAGTACACCTCCCATCCCGGCACCCCCCCTCCCCCGCACCTCTTCCCTTGTAACTGATAAATTTCACTTTACTTTCTATTTACTTTGGTTACATTCAATATTTCAACACAAACCTCACTATTATTGTTAGGAGTACCCCACTAGTCAGACATGTTGTGAAGAGATAGGAGGTTTTGGATTTCTGTACTTTAGCAACTAAGTCCAGGGAGATTTCTTCCAGTTATTGGCTCATTGCAAGCTTGTAAACCCCATCTGTGGTCGTCATAATATGGCGGTCACCACGCCCTTCACCCCCGGCAAGGAAGAGGCAAGAGAGAGAAATACCTTTCCCTTCCTGGGCGGGCATGGGGCCGCGGCTTAGTTCTCAGTCTAGAGACATTCTGTGGGGAGCTGCCCATGCCGAAAAATTTAGCTGGCATCGTGCAGCTGCAGAGAGGCGAGGCCGCACACATGTGCGGTCCCCGGGACCACATCTTGGCAGCGGGAGGGGCCGGTGCCACCCACCTTCCCAAGAGCACCCTCGAGTCCTATTGCTGCAGTCGTAAATCCCATCTGTGGTTGTCATAATATGGCGGTCACCACGCCCTTAACCCCCGGCAAGGAAGAGGCAAGAGAGAGAAATACTTTTCCCCTTCTGAGCGGGCATGGGGCCAAGGCTTAGTTCTCAGTCTGGAGACATTCTGTGAGGAGCTGCCCATGCCGAAAAATTTAGCTGGCGTCTGGAGTCATGCTCATGCAGTTGCGGAGAGGCCGCACACACGTGCAGCCCCCGGGATCACATCTTGGTGGCGGACGATCACCTATTATTTTTTAATCCAACAGACATACTCCCAAAGAGTTCTTCAGTCCAGTTTGCTCTATCATTGTCTGGACCCAGTCTATTTGAAGTTAGCCACCACCAACAATAAATTCCAACAGATTAACATGGTTTTAGGAAATCTGAGGAGTGTTAATTCCAAAACTTATCAATTACTCTTCCCCATACACAGACCCAGGCTAGGTAGTTCTTTAAATCTAAGATGTGACTCTTCTGCCATAGTCCAGATTTAAGTTCAAATTTGCTTTTTCAATTACTAGGGTAGAACTGATCATTTCTTTTTATTGTCCTCTTCTTTGACATCTTTCCCATGTCATATAGATTCATTATAGAATTCTAGGATTCTGCCTTTATCATGCTGCCAAGATACAAGCAAAAATTCCTGGGAGGGAGGGATTCTGGTCAGGGAGGCTTAAAGCACATTCCTATGACAGAGACCTTCTGAATTATGAGTGTCTTATGTGTCCCCCTCAAAAAAAAAAAAAACAACAATCATCTTTCCAGCACTGTGACCCAGCTGCCTCCATAGGCCTAATTTTAAGCACTTAAAAAGAAAATTCTGTGGGACCGGGAGTAAAGTGATTAGGGTGCTGTACTGTTCTGGAGCTGTATGATCAGTGCAGCTATGGGGACCCCAGATCATACTCCAGTGTGGCCACACAGATTCTTAGTTCCATTGGTATGGCCCAGGTGACCCTGTCACCACAGGGCCTGAGTAGCCCAGCATCCTTGGGCCCTTGCACTGAACTGCCGACCCCGACTGGTTGACTGAGAATCACTAGGGGAGACCCCACGCCTCCTGAGTGCTACTTGGGAGCCCTCATCCCTCCTCATCCATAAAGAAAATTCTAGAACAAAGGGTGTTTGTTAGAATGGACTTCCCTTTACAATTGATGCTTCGTTTGGGTGACTTGGGAAATAGTCCAAGACCGGAGGGCTTCCCTCTACAATGGATGCCCTCAAGAAACAAGTCAGCTCTACAATTAGGTGTTTCAATTTAGTCTCATCTGTAGAATTAGAGTGAAAATAAACCATATTTAATAAAGAGAAAATAATTACTTAGCCTGGGCAGGTCAATACTTGGTTAATTTGTAAATAGACTTGCTTTTGTGTTTAGTCAGAAGTCTTCCTTTTGATCTCACTTTCTCATGATCTCTAACCTGAGATTATCTGAGGTTGGTACTCTGGAATATAATTTTTGTCCCCAGGAGAATGGTATAGCCTTGTGGGATCAGGTCAGCTTCCAGGTATGGAGGATTGCTTTCCTTTTTCCTCTTCCCTTTTTGATGTAGTGGGAAGAAAAAAAATCACTAGTTTGCATTTGATTCGAAAGCCTCTGGCGTGTGACAGTTTCCATGTGCTGCTTCTTTGTTCTCTCACTGAAACAGTTGAGGCTATATCGATGCAAGGCCCAGACCACTTTGATAGAGGTTCCTATCAAGAGAGTTGAAGATATCATAGCTAAGAATTGGTCCATTGAAAAATTCAAGCTTTTCAAATAGAGTTATATTGATAATCAACTTGACAGTCTCTGTCTGTGGTTTTAAATTTCCATCCATCAGAATGGGGAGAGGTTTTAAAAGATAAAGTATAAGGAATCCCAGCTGGTGGAAGACTGAGGGATAAAAGATTAGAGAAAATTGAAAGAACACAGGTTCATTGTAAAGGATTTGCTCTTTGTTTAGTGTTTGTGAACATTTCAGCTTCTTTCCCAAGGTTTCACAGTTGATTTCAGTAACAGAAAAGCAGAAGACAGGATATGCAACTGTCATGGTTTTGGTTTGTTTGTTTGTCTTCTGGCTGTCTATGATGGGAGGATGAATCTTGATTAGATGAATCTCCCAGAATACTTGGGCATATTTGGCAGACACATCTTTGAGTAGTTACCGATCTGCTGATTACCAAGTATAATACTGTCACTATCACTGTCACTGTCATCCCATTGCTCATCAGTTTGCTTGAGTGGGCACCAGTAACGGCTCCATTGTGAGACTTGTTACTGTTTTTGACATATCGAATACATCACGGGTAGCTTGCCAAGCTCTGCCGTGCAGGAGAGATACTCTCTGTAGCTTGCCAGGCTCTCTGAGAGGGACAAAGGAATCGAAACTGGGTGCAAAGCAAATGCCCTACCACTGTGCTATCGCTCCAGTCCAAGTATAATATAACTTTAAATGTTTATTTAACTGAGGTGATAAATGCAAATCTTTATTAAGTGACACAAGGGCAAACAATTGCTTTAGATAGAAATTTAAAAAAAAAATTTCTAATCTTAGTTTACAAAACTGTTATGTAACTCCAATAACTTATACCTCTCTAGGCAGTGACCTTTAGCTTTTAACTTATCACATTTGGTTTATGAAATGTTTTCTTTCTTAGTTTTCACTAACACTGTCACTGTTATCACTGTCATCCCGTTGTTCGTCGATTTACTCAAGCGGGCACCAATAACGTCTCTATTACACTCAGCCCTGAGATTTTAGCAGCCTCGCCTTACTCGTCTTTCCCAGTGATTGGAGGCTCTTTCAGGGTCAGGGGAATGGGACCTATTGTTACTGTTTTTGGCATATCAAATATGCCACGGGTAGATTTCCAGGTTCTGCTGTGCAGGTGGGATACTCTCAGTAGCTTGCCCGGCTCTCCAAGAGGTATGTATATATCTTTTACTGTATTTGGGATATGAATACACCACGGGGAGCTAGTTTTCACTATACAATAACAATAAAAAATAGAAATAGAGTACTTTTCTGAGTTGTTGGCTTTGAAGTATTTTAAAATACTAAACATGGAGATATTGATATTGCATGGATCAAAAATCTTCTGATTCTTGCTATATATGGCTGGTATTGTAGCTAACTGCTTATTATCTTACTTAAGTATTAAAATACCTAGAAAATAATAGAGATACAAGTTTTGTAATTTGGGGAGGTAGTACTCAATATTGATAGGACTTTTACTTTGAAACATTCTTTCCTCCCACCCTACTCATCACTTACTTTTCTGTGACCCCAACTGTTAAAAGAAAAGACACTTACAAGTTGTTTCTGGAGCTGTGACACCCTGTCTTGAAGCAGCATCATGTGCAGTGAGACAGTAATGTGTTATTTCATTAGTGAATGCTGAAAGCCTGAGCTGCCCTTTGGAAATGTATGTGAGATTAACCAATATCAAACCAAGCAAATTTTCCATGTAGCTGTTACATATTTGAATACAAAACAGAAAAGCTGTTGCCAATATGATCCAACTCAGGGTAAACATTTGACTCAGTTAAAAAAAAATCCATGACACTTTAAACTGTTATATATAAATGTCTATCTTTCCACTTGGGGAGCTTATTTTTAAAGGCTTTAACTCATGTGTTCTGTTTTTCCAAATAAAATACTTGTAATAAGTAGATTGTAATGAATAGATTGTAGGAAACTTGCTTGAGTACACAGTTCAATCTGTTAATAGAAACCATATGTAGATTCAGTGGAGACATGATGCATCTACGGCCTAAAATATAGCTTAACAGTTTGATTTTATTCCAGTTTTTGTTTCACATTGGATGGGTTAATGAATTTGACTCATTGCCATTTACAAACAGAACAAGCTGATGCACTGCTACATGATTTTATATGACAGAAGGAGAATTTCACATTTTCGCATGCACACAACTCATTGCAAATGTGTGCTTACATGTCACACAAGTATTCAAGCAGCTGCCATATAGGATATGGGCAAGACTCTTTTGTCTGAGAAAGACTGAGAGACTCAATGACATGAATTCTGTGCAGTCACCTCCTGATATCTTGGTGACACAGACCGTGTATACCAAGAAAGTTTCAATGAGCTACCATTTTCTGCTTCACCAAGTGCTAGGTAATTGGATTTAGAATGAAAAAAAAAATATATATATATATATATGTGTGTGTGTGTGTGTGTGTGTGTGTATTTGTGTATGTGTGTTGAAATGGAGGAGAAGGAAGTAATGAAACTAAGTAGAAATAATTAGGACATGTGAGAGTCCACAGCTATCATTCTGCTCATGAAGAAAAGATGAATTTCACATGCCAGGTATCCTTATTTCTCCATCAAAATTTGCTCAGTTCCCCAAAGCGGGACTTTTTCAGCTAGTCTTATGATTTTTCCTGAACATACATTTACATTCTTTTAGTTTGCTCTGGGCCTCATATTTTCTTTAGAGCGCTTCTTAAGAGATTTCTTTGGCAGTTGATATTATGAATTTTAATTTTCCCCCCAATATTACATAGACTTTCTTTGTGATTTGGGTCTTTTTGCTACTTACCAATCTTGCTAAAAGTTCAGGCAGAAGTTAGCTATGGGTGAACGTATAAGGGTAGAAAATAATAAAATACCAACTTGACATCTAGACTGCCATTATGTTAAGATTTTAGATAATTTAACTTCTGTGTTTTTAAAACATACCAAGGTAATTTTTCTCAGGCTCTTAGAATAAGATTTTACTCACTTGTTGAATGAACCAGTCAGTTAACCAGAAAGATCATGTGAAGACCATGGGTGGGTTTGGAGTGAGACCAGGAAAGGGTGGTGTTGTCCATGTAAGCTTTTGTTTCATGATCCTTGGTATTTGTTTTTTTTGTTTTCTATTTTTTTTTTGGTCTTTTGTCTTTCTTGGATCACACCTGGCAGTGCTCAAGGGTTACTCCTGGCTCTGAACTCAGGAATTACTCCTGTCAGTGCTCAAGAGACCTCATGGGATGCCGGAGATCAAGCTCATGTAGGGTGCATCCAAGGCAAATGCTCTCCCCGCTGAACTATCACTCCAGCCCCACAATCCTTCTCCTTTTTTTTTTAAACTCAAAAATGATCTGTTTTGTGATTGTACAATTCACCCATGGAAAAGGTTAAAGCCATTTTCCCCCCTAAGGTGGGAAATTATACTGGGTTTTGGCAATATTTCCAGGTGAGGGTGCTCAGATTAGAAAACAAACAAGGGTTTGTGGGGGTTTAAAAAACCCAGCCAGAGACACTCCCCACTTGGCATGCTCATTTATGTTTGTGACAGCTGTTTATTCAAGACAGAGGGCAGCAAAGCACTACTCTGAGGGAGTTATTATTTAAGCATAAAATTAACAAGGTTCCTGAGAAAATTTTTTATAGATGATATATTTTATTTTTTAAAAAGTCAAGTGAAAAATAAAATTTTAGGTTTGAAAGTCTGTCCCATATAGTATATATGCCAAGATATATTTCTTTGCTTTCCAAGGAACATGTCATATAAAATACATTCCCTCACTCACTGAATTAACTTCACCTTTGGGATTTTTGAAAGACAGCTGAGAAGCAACCTTTGGACAAGCGTGCTCAGTGTTTGCACTGTTTTTCCCCTCTCTTCCTTCTCGGTTCTGTGGTGAAAAGGGGCAATTTTATAATGATTTGGCAAAACGAGAGTGCAGGAAGTCCCAGCTGTCCCTGCCCCAGCTGCCTCTGAGATCTAATAATATAGAGTGGGAATCGCACATCTCCCTAAAGAGTGCACACAGTTTAAGTTGCTTTAATTTTCCTGCCAATTGGACTTTTAAGATGCCAAACGCATCTCCAGGCAACCTCTGACAATTTAGGACTCTGGTAAGGCAGCCGAAGGCAAAGAGATATTTTCAAGTAGTATAATATCCTTTTAAAATGTACTTATCACCACACACACACACACACACACACACACACACACACATTTTTATACATCTTTTTGCTTATGGAAACTTGTGGAAACAAAGAGATTAACACTCTGGCACTAAGTAGACCAGGTGTCAGAAATCTCAGTCTAGAAGAACCGTCTTTCTCAGCCCCAGCATATTTGCCACCGAGGAAGAAACAATTTGTTGTTGGGAGCTATTCTGTACTTTGAAATTCAGCAGCATCCCTGGTCTCAACCTGCAAACTTCAGCGTCACCTTCATTCAAGCCATAACGGTCATAAATATCTCCGTGTATTGACAAATAGCTTCCCTGCTTAGCACAAAGTGTGAGTGTGTGTGTGTGTGTGTGTGTGTGTGTGTGTAAAATCCTTCTTTGTTGAAAACATTATACAATGATTTTATAGCAGTCAACTTTCCTAAAGCTTAATTTCTTTACTTGTTCAACATATGATACCCACTGCCCAGGGAACAGGAAAACATAAAATATTTAGTTCTGCAGCTTGTTCTTTGTTTAAATGAATGTGCCAGAACTTCTGCATTTCTAGTGTCTACTAACACCTTCAGATTAGTCACCTGGAAAATTTAGTCATCTATTAAAGTGGCACAGAAGCAATTTTAAGAATAGTTTCAGGGTAGAGAAAATATTTATCCTTTCAAGCTGAATAATTTTCTGTTTGTTTTAAACAACCTAAACTTTGGTAAATAAGGTGATTGAAGCAAAGCTATGCTATGTTGTCTATAGTCAAAATCGAAGTTGAACCATAATAAACTAGGTTTTTCTTATGTGCATTATGAACATAATCTGAAGGAAGTTTCAATAGAGAGGCCATAAAAAGATTTTGAATTATTCTTCTTCTATTGATGGTGTAGAAAAACAGTTATCTCCTTGGTAAAAATTCTCAGTGATAGTCACTTTTAACATAAGTTTTGAGGTATTAAAAGTCTCATCAAAAACCTTTAAAGTCATATCTTATGGGAAAATGATAATACAAGAGAAGATATTCTCTTGAAAACTTTTAAGAGATTTATCACAAAATTTTTAAGTCAAAAATTTATAATTTGATTAGTATATCAATATAATAGATGTTTATGACAGATAAAACAATGAATGTTTACAGATCTTATACTAACTCTGTGCTGCTTTTATTTCTTTTCCTGACTAGTTTCTAGTGAAGGGATAGCACTGTAGCACTGTCCTAGCACTGTCGTAGCACTGTCATCCCCTTGTTCATCAATTTTCTCGAGCGGGCACCAGTAATGTCTCTCCACTGTGAGACTTGTTACTGTTTTTGGCATTATATGTCGTATCGAATACACCACGGGTATCTTGCCAGGCTCTGCCGTGCAGGCGGGATACTCTCGGTAGCTTGCCGGGTTCTCTGAGAGGTACAGAGGAATCGAACCTGGATTGGCTGCGTGCAAGGCAAATCGCTCCAGTCTGATCCCCAATGCCTCAAATAATTTCTGGCTGCACCAAGGCCAGGTCTAGCAAAGCACAACGAAGATGTGTTTTCGGGGTCAGTGATGGTACAGAGAGTAGAGCCTTTGCCTTGCACAAGGCCGACCCAGGTTTGATCCCCAGCATCACAGATAAATGGTCCTGAATTTTTTTCTGGACTATGATAATTATGAGCTCTATGTACATTTGGTTGACTAGAAGTCACTCGGAAAGTGTTAAGTAAAAAAATAGGTACATTTAAAGCTAAAATAATAAAATCAATTATTATTTAAATAAGCACCTTATTGGGAAAAGTATTCACATTCAGAAACACTAAGTTCAAGTTGTATGGCTTTCAGAATATTAGTTTCTGACTTTAGTATTCTCAACTGTAAGATGAAGGGTTTAGAATGAGAAACAATGTAATGAAGATAATGCACATATATAATACATGTTCTCATTTTAGACTTCCAAACAACTAAATTATGCAGAAACTTTTCATTTCACATCTGGGGAAAGTGAGGCTAAGCAAATTAAATTAATTTATTTAACAGCCTGATAGCTGAAATTCAAATAGGTCTGTCTTATTCCTGAATCTGTACCTTTTTTTTTTCATGTCCTATATCCCTTCACCTTTGGTTATCTGCTTAAGTTCTGAAATTATATGATTCTGTTCACAAGTAAACCAGTATTATACAAGAATATCACATATTTACAAATAGTTTTTAACTGAAATAGAAAAATGTTTATATATACTTCCAAATTCAGGGATTTTAAATGACAAGTTAATAAAAGCAACAGATGAGTAACTTTACCAGCATATGAAAATGACTTCCCAAGGAGTGTCTGAGATTCTGATTCAGACCATTTTGAAATTTTGAATGCTTCAGGGGATAGAGGAAAAATCAACCCGATTTCCAGGTTATATCCTTTGGTCAAGGTATTAATTGACATGCTAACAAAATAAGTCAGGTTCTCTGTTTTGTGACTTGTCCAAAGAGTTGTCAAATCCATTTCTTATTTTAAAATTTCACTTATGAGAGCCATCGTGATTTGAGCTTCTGAATATTACATTGTTTGGGAACTAGCTCATGACTGAAGTAGTCAATTAAGTACAATATCCACCTTAATGATGTAATTTTTTACCAAGAATGTTTTTTATATAAATGGTGAGTTGAAGATGAACAATTCTGAGATGAAATTGCCAGTGGTAACAGCAAAGCAGGTTGCTCATTTATCTCACTCATTTCTTAGTTCCTTTGATTTTCCTCTGTATTCGTAGTGACTGAATAGATGATCTTGTCCATTCCACTTGGCATCACATTTATGTTTCCAGAAGAGTTAAGTAGCTTAAAGCATTTATTGTGAACTGTAGAACTGGACTTGTCCTAACTCTGCCACTTGTCACTGAACAATCTGTCAAAACTAGGAGTCTCGGTTTCTGCTCTGAAAAATGGAAGTAAAAATACCCCTGTCCTATAGAGCCACTGTGAAGCATAAATGTGTTAATCACACAAGATGGGTAACTCACCACCTGGTAATAATCAATAAATGCTGGCTTCCATTATTATTATGATGAACACAATTTTATCAGGACACCAATGTCACTCTGCTACTTAAAAAGAATAAACAATCTTCATTGAGAATCTAATTTCTTCAGAAGTAATTTCATTGCTGTGACTAAATTTACTTTAAATAGAATCTTATTTTAATAGAGCTTGTTATAATGATTTATATTTTTCAATAGATGTGGGCACACAATCATTCCAAACTAATTCTTAGATGTTATTTGGCCATTTGCAAAAGATGTTTTGTTTTACTTTAACATTATAACAAATTTCCATTATGTTTATTATTTTATATTTTACTAGAATAATTTTTAGAACAAAGTTTAAATCAGCTTTAGTGATTTGTGCCTCAGAGTCACTAGTGGGAATCTAGTCTACATATGCTCAAACTTCCTCTCTGTAAATTCTTCCTTGGGCTTAAGCCTTAATGATACTTTGCTTCATGTTTGAGAAATTAATCTGTATGCCATGAACTCCTTGAATGCAAATGATAACAGTTTCAATTTTGTTTACCCTAAAATGTCAGGTGTGATCCCTGAGTGCAGAGCTTGCAGTCAATTTTGAGCACAGGTAGGTGTGGCCCCTAAAGAAAAACAAATAACAAGCTCAAAATCAGAATCACATAGCTTAAGAAGTTTGAGATCATTAGAAGTTTGAGATTCAAATTTATGAAGGAACAGTGAAAGAAATTACTTCAAAGTTATTTGCTTTCAAAGTCATGTATACATTTGTTTGGTTGTAGGGCCACCCATCACAGTGCTTGGGGCTCATTCCCGTCTCTGCTCTGGGATCACTCAGGAATATGCAGTCCTGGGACTTCATCCAGGCCTTCTGAATGCAAAGAATGTGCTAAGCCCTTGATATGTCTCTCAAGATCATTTAATAATGATCGCAATTTGAGCAATCAATGATGCCTAAGATCTTAGTCCCAGCCATCTGGAATAACTTGCCCAAAGTCACCTTGGTAATTTTTACCCATAATCAAAATCTTCTGTGACCGGCCCAATTTTATTGCTTCAAATTCAGGGGTGTCTTAGTAGAGATGCTTACTACTAAGCATCTGTAGTGAATTTTCTTAGTCATCAAGTTGATGAGGTTGTTTTTTTTTTTTTAAGAATAAGTGATTTCATAGTACAGATGAATGGCCTAGTTTTACAAAAGATTTATTCATAAAAGTTAAAAATTTAAGCCCCAGGAAATGAAAGAAAAAACTTGCACTAATGGAAAAATAGAGACTGAACTCTAGTGATCAGTAATTCACCTATTATGACCCTTATTTTTCTGGATTCAGACTTTATCCTGACAGACATTTACCCTTATCTTCAGCTCCATGTTTTAAATTTAGAAAAAAAATATTGGGCACCATAATTTACAATATTGCCTATAATAAAGGTTCCTATAACCAATCTCACCACCCCTAACTCCATCCAGATGTCCATTCCCTCTCCAATTTCTGTTTCTTATATACAACCCGAACTTGTGAATGTGGCAACATGGTTGTGGAGAAAGATATCATTTTATGAATTAATGCAGTGTGAAGATAATCAAGTTCTTTAAATGTACACTAGATATATCAGACAAGTTTAAGAAAGAGCCTTAGCAAGTCCTCCAGTTTCCCTAGGTCTCTCTGGGAGAGCCAGGAAAAGAAAATTGGATGGAAAGTAAATGGAAATCAAGAATCTAAGACACGATTCTGTTGAGAGTTAAGGAAAAAATGAAAGTTTTAGGCTGAAGCCAGACCATAGAAGGTAGAGTATATTGTGGTTTTATTACAAAATAAAGTGCCTCGTTGTCTGAAAATATATAAATGAAATTGAAAGTATTCCAGAGTGCATCATCTTTGTTCCTATAAGAAGCAACAGATTCTATGCTCTAGATTCTATGGCTCTTTGCAACTCTGTTATAGAGTACGGTCTCCAAAAACATAAGAATCCTCAACATCAATGTTTCTTAATCTTTGTCTGACCATGGTTTCCTTCTGACCTCATTTTCCTCCTGTGCTTCCTCTGTCTTACAAGACGACCCCTACTCCCATGCTAGGCTCCGCATATATGCAATTTTCACCCCTGGCCTCCTTGGAATTTCAGTCAGAGATGCCAGTGTAGAGTTAATTAATCCCCAATGGGCAAAACACTCTATTTTTTTTCTCCAGAATCTAGGCACATCATAGAATTAAATGTGTATGGTCAAATGAGGCTATAGTAATCAGTTTGATGTTTGTCCTCACATTTTACAATGGAGAAAACTAATGTGGTGACAGCAAAAACCAGAAAAGACTGAAGATATTCTCTAGGTATTAGAAAGGTAGAATCTACAGGAGTTGATTCATTGACTTATTGTAGGGAATGGGGAGGAAAGGAGTTTGAGAATTCAAAATAAAAATAAAAGTTTCTGCTCTGGGTCACTTGATGTCATTCATGGAGATTGAAAACATAAAATATACTCAGCAAAGACTGAGAGAGAATAATTTATAATTTTATTCATATTTGTGGGCTTTGAAATATTCGAAGGCCCTCAAGTCCTGATAACCCTAGGCAGTCCGAAAGTAAGTCTAAAGTTATAGAGAGAAGTCTCTAGCACTGTAGCACTGTAGTCCCGTTTTTCATCGATTTGCTCAAGAGGGCATGAGTAATGTCTCCATTGTAAGACTTGTTATTACTGTTTTTGAGATATTGAACAAGCCACAGGTAGCTTGCCTGACTTTGCTGTATGGGTGGGATACTCTCGGTAGCTTGCCAGGCTCTCCGGGAGGGACGGAGAAATCGAACCCAGGTCGGCCTCATGTAAGGCAAACGTCCTAACTGCTGTGCTATTGCTCCAGTCTAGAGACAAGTCTTTACTGCAAAATATTTTGGAGATTTACTATAGATAAGGTCTTGCACGGGTTCAATTCCTCCATCCCTCTCAGAGAGCCTGGCAAGCTACCGAGAATATTCCGCCCACTCGACAAAGCCTGGCAAGCTACCTGTGGCATATTTGATATGCCAAAAACAGTAACAACAAGTCTCACAATGGAGACATTACTGGTGCCTGCTCGAGCAAATCGATGAACAACGAGACAACAGTGCTATGACAGTGCTACTATAGATGAAAATTAAAGCTGTGGCAATGAACGAGATCTTTACAGGGGGGAAATGAAAATCCATAAAGATCACTGACAATCACCAGCATTTGAAATCTGGGAACTAGGAAAGTTACTGCAGAACCAGAGGGTCCAAACGTTAGAAGAAAATAACTGAAAAGAAAAAGAATCGATTTGACATAAGCCAGAGATTTCAAGAAGAGGAATACTTTTTGTTTATTTTATTTTTTTGCTTTGTTATTATTTTTTATTATTTTTATTTGGGGCCACACCCACCTGTGCCCAGGACTTACTCCTGCCTCTGTACCTAGGGAATCGCTCAAGGCATTCTAAGGTGACCATATGAGGTACCAGGGATCAAACTTGGGTCAGTCATAAGTGCCTTACCCACCATGTACTATCTCTTCAGTCCCAAGAAGGGGTAAAAATTTTAGATACTAAGAATATAAAGATTGCTTTAAAATATAGCTCATTTTAAGACAAGTTCAAATTCTGGTGAAATTGAAGAAAGTTAAACAGGTAAATCAGAACTATTAGTATGTACAGTAGAAAAAAATTAAGTAATTTTGAATTCAGAAAAAAAAACTGCTAATCTCTCTGCCCAAAGTGATGCCTGGGATATAGTAGATGATCAACAAATATTTATTAAATGAACAAAATGACAATCAAATATCTGGACCAGATGGGTAAAACTCTTAGACTACATCTAGGAAAGCCTACTTCCCAAAATGCAGTTATAAATTCATTTTTTCCTTGTGTTTTATTCTTATCTTAAAAATAGAACTTACAATCTTGGTTTTATATAAAGGTTCAGAATGCAATGCTATAGCTAACCAAGAGTTCATTGCATCTGAAAGATTTTGAAAAGTGGCACTAGTAAACTGCGTTAGCTATGAGTGCATTCTCTTTAAATCATATAAGAAACATTTTAATTTTCTAACTCTAAAATTTTCCATTAAGAGGATTTTCTTTCAAATAGTTCCCAATTCTACAAATTATTCTATCACTAGTGATGATACAAAGGGTATTTTTTTTCAAATTAACTTCACTAATTTATTATTTTGCTAAAATTTTACCTGGAAAAAAAAATCCCACAGATCCAAAAGAATGACTTGTTTATAAAAAAAAAATTGTCTGATTTCAAGCTTTCTAAACAAAGCATTTTTCAGCTGTCAAAAACTGTTAGGATGGGGCTGGAGAGATAGCACAGCGGGTAGGGCGTTTGCCTTGCACGCGGCCGACCCGGGTTCAAATCCCAGCATCCCATATGGTCCCCTGAGCATGGCCAGGGGTAATTCCTGAGTGCAGAGCCAGGAGTAACCCCTGTGCATTGCCAGGTGTGACCCAAAAATAGCAAAAAAAAAAAAAAAAAACTGTTAGGATGTATGTATATTTTGTGCATGAATAGCTCAAGGACAGCTGGAGCTTTAAAATTTCACTTTACTGATACATAATTATGAATGGAGAGAGTAGTATCACATAATGGTTAGTATAAGGGATTGCTATCTTCATTCCAAATAAGTCCATTAGGAAGCATAGGCAGCGATTCAAGGATTGGCTTATTACCATTCATTCATACTTTAAGCACTACTTTGCCAGATTTGTTGGATGTTCACAATGCAAAGTCAAACAAAATACAGTTCTTGATCTTGTAAACCTAAATGGTTTCAGAAAAATTTCAAGATAAACATGATTCATGATTTCTGGTCTGAGCATTCTGATTAGAAACTTATCAGATCAATCTGAAGAAAAAAGAATGCTTGAAACGGAGAAAAATGGAGAACTGTCCAAAAATTATAAGAGGTGTAAGTGGTAGGGAAAAATTTTCAGGTTCAAGACATGAATGGGTCTTAAACTTAACATTTATATGTAAGGGGGCAGATGAATTAATCAGAAGTTCAGAAGAGGTGAGATGATAGGATGTGTCTTTTACGTGCTGATTCCTTAAATCAATAAAAGAAACAGTTTTTTTACTTTGCAATTTAAATATGTACATGCATAAGAAGAATAAATTTGTAACTACAGTCCATAATTAGAGCATTATTATATTAGTCAATTCATTGATTAAATTCTCAAAATCAGACTGCTCTTGGTAGCAGGCCATTTCTGGCCTCATTAAGCAACTCAGTGTTGCAGTTGGTAAATTAGGTAAAAATGATCTAGTTCTGAAATGTAGCAATCACCATGAAATTAAATATTTACCATGCCAGGAAAATAGAACTGTTTTGCTCCATTTTGAAATATTCCTTAAAAATTAAACGGCATATGTTTCATAGGCTTCAAAGCAGCAAAATGAAACATAGTGGTTGAGTGATACCGTTAAACTTTAAACTAAAACTTTTTATAGGCTAGACTTCACCGCTTAAGACCATGATTTGTTTGGTTCTTAAATTAGAATAAGCAGTAGCAACAGCATCAGCATTGCTAGTTTATTGAACGGATGGTCTCTTCCATAAGTTGCAGTAAGAACCCTGGAATTTGGAAATTAGAAGGGTCTTAAAGGCTATCTTTATACTAATGTTTTCTTAAATATGTGAAAACCAAGGGCTGCAAATTAAAGAGCAGATTAGCAGAGTTGGTCCTAAAATCCAACTCTTGGAGCCCCTGGTTCATTGATGCCTTACTACTCGATCTTCTTTCATCTCTGAGATTATATTTGAACTCTGATTTACAAGGAACCCACACAGGAAATGAGATGAGACTTTCACTTTAATTTGTATACACTGAAGTTTATTGAGTGTTCAGACCTCCTATCAGGTTCTGGGAGTTCAGTGATGTATAAAAGTACAAGATGTTAGATCCCTACTAGTCTGAAGCTTGTACTTCAATAACAATAGATATTTGTGTGATACTAATAAATTCACGTTGGTTTAAAATGACAATCTGTAGGGAATGGTAAATGGGAAGATTGCATGTGTCCATGAAGACACATATCTAGGCCTATTAGAATATCTATCATGGTCTTTTTAGTATAATTTTTTAATGAATCACCATGAGATAAGAAAGTTGTTCATGATTGGGTTTCAGTCATACAATATTCCAACACCTGTCCCTTCACTAGTGTGATTTCCCACCACCAATGTCCCCAGTTTCTCTCCCGTCAACTCCTCAATGCCCCACCAGCCTGCTTCTGTGGCAGGCACTTTCTCTCTCTCTCTCTCTCTCTCTCTCTCTCTCTCTCTCCTCTCTCTCCTTCTCTCTCTCTCCCTTCCCCTCCCTCTCCCTCTATCTTGCTCATTCGCTAGCTCTCTCTTGCTTCTCTCTTGCTCTCTCTCTCGCTCTCTCTCTCTCTCTCACTCTCTCTTGCTCTCCTTTTCCTTTGGGGCATCATGGTTCACAAGACAGGCACAGAAAGGTTATCATGTATATCCCTTTACCTACTTCCAGCACTCAGTTCTTGTCCAGAGTGATCATTTGCAGCTATCACTCTCATAGGGGACTTCTATATCCTAACTGCCCTCCTCCCTCCACCACTTGTAGCAAGCTTCCAACATGGGATAGTCTTCCTGGTCCTTGTTATTGTGATTTTTTTCCTTGAAAAATCTAAGAAAGTCAAAGATCAGAAGAGGTTTGCCCCAAAATAAGTAGGTGCTCTCCGCAACCCCCGCCCAGTGCTAACAAGGTGGCCTGGGTATCTCAGGTACCACAGCTGCCGACCAGGATCACATCCCTTGCACTGAGCAGCTGGCTCAGCTGGCCAAGAATCACTGATGAGACCTGGATGTCCTGAGAATCCCCTCTACATAGTTGATCTGAGGACTTGGGATTTCTCTGGTAGTTTATGAAAACAATATTGTCACCACTTTAAAGTCTGTGAATTATTACCATGAATATTTTTTATAAAGCATTACTTGGTGAATTTTGTCCACTATAAAAATGAAAATTAATTCCTTGCAGTTTTTCACTCTGAGTAGTGATAAAGGTATAAAGCTGTCAAAACTTGTTATCAGCCCCCAATTCACCACCAAGACAAAACACAAGCTTTAACAGAAACTTAAATTGCAAGTATGATACTTTTATGTGCATAATATATTTATCAGACTTTAAGTATCAATCTTCTGGAGAAAAATAATGTTGTCTATAATTGTTCTTCAGAGTTTTATGGGGAATTTTTCTCCCACTGTCTTCTACAATGAATACTCTGAAAAACCTTACTGTATTTTTCAACAGCATTATACGGGAGTTTTTGTTCCCTTCGTTGCAGTTCCAGGGATAAACCCAGAGCTTTATGTATATACGACCAGTGTTCTACCACTGAGCTACATCCTCGGCCCAGCACCTAATTTTTCTCATTCACTGCATAGGTTTAGATCATCTTTATACTCCTTTAATCATGATTTAAAAGAGATGAAATCTACATCTAATTATTTAGTTTTCCTCTGTCTTGCAGGCTTTCTCATAGACTATGTCTAAGCCCAATGGCACAAAGAAAAGTCACAAAAAAATCTATAGCATCCTCCACATGAAAAAGATAGGATTACAAGAGATAATCCTAACATTATTTCCTCTGCTCTTACAGCTGGGCATGGAAAAAATTCAGGGGAAGAAGAGCAGGAGTGAGAAAGAGCAAGTGAAAATTCTTAAAAGGTGAGGGGGAAGTCGATAGTCATGAGGTTAGTTTGTGATAACTAAGAAACAGATCACACTCCCACCTAGCACTGTTATGAAGTCTGTGACACCTCATTTATTTTCCCAGCTCCAAGAAAATCGAGTGCAAGAAATGATTCTTAAAAGAGAGAGAAGTGGAGGAGAGTCTACACCAGGCTTAGGATGTGCCAAGTTGGCCATTTTTAGCATTCTTACTAGAAAAAGGGCCTTGAGTATTTTAAAGCAAGGACACTCAACCAGAATGTCACAAAACTACACACTGCGCTGTCAAATTTTAATCAATGTATGGAATTAATCTGGGTTTTATTCTTTAAAAAAATATTGACTTCCTTTTGTCTGATCTTCTTTGTGTTCAATACGTGAGGCAAATAGCGGATACTAACCTCAAGGGAGAATGATTTGACTTTTCAGGTGCTTTGGTACATTGAAGTTCTCCTGGGAACTAAATATTTGAGCCAACAGGAGCTTTGTGAACGTCATAGTATTTTATGCCATGAAAGATAGTGGGACATTCTGGTATGGGAGGTGAATAGGATATTCATTAACTTCTACCATTTCTGAAATATCTTTAGCCAGGTAGCTGAATGGTTTTAAAAATACAGGATAGAGTTAGATATGGTTTTATTTGAAAAAAATAGTGCCAAAACTAAGAAAAGCATGAGGCCTATACCTTTCCTGGGATACTCAAAAGTTTTGCAAGATGTTTATGAGTATAATCAGAGTAGTAAACAGAGAAAGCACAGTCTGAAAGATAACAGGAGGTTGAACTCTGTTAAGACAAAGTGATTTGCAGATACTGATATATATGAGCAGTAATGATTACTCACTTCCTCGATGCATTTTTGAATCTTTTGATCTCTTCAAGAATGCAGGATGGAAAAAATCCTAGCACTCTTTTTTTTTTTTTTTTTTTTTTTTGCTTTTTGGGTCACACCCAGCAATGATCAGGGGTTACTCCTGGCTTTGCACTCAGGAACCACTCCTGGCGGTGCTTGGGGGACCATATGGGATGCCGGGGATCGAACCCGGGTCGGCCGCGTGCAAGGAAAATGCCCTACCCGCTGTGCTATCGCTCCGGCCCCAAAATCCTAGCACTTTAAAGTGTTATTTGGATCTCTATAATACAAGAACCAATGTGTTTAAGCCTTGGGCTGTTTACAGGGGGGGAAAGGTGGGCTGGGGGTGGGGGAAGGTGGGTTGCTTTTGACAATGTTCACCTCCTGAGGGAAGTGGAGTGTGTTCTGCTCTAGTTGCTAGTTTAAAAGAATATTCATTTTTTTTTTCAGGGATAATGTCCTTTTATCACTCTGTGAAGAATTTTTAACAAAGGGTTAAAAACGCCACACAATACCACTTCTGGGAATATATCCCGAGGATGCAAAAAAGCACAGTAGAAATGGTGTCTGTACTTATATGTTCATTGCAGCACTGTTCACAATAGCCACAATCTGGAAACAACCCGAGTGCCCTAGAACAGATGACTGGATAAAGAAACTTTGGTACATCTACATAATGGAATACTATGCAGCTAGTAGGAGAGATGAAGACATGAAATTTGCTTATAAATGGATAGATATGGAGAGTATCATGCTAAATTAAATGAGCCAGAAAGAGAGGGACACACATAGAAGGACTGCACTCATTTGTGGAGTATAGAATAACATCACATGAGACTGACACCCAAGGACAGTAGATACAAGGGCCAGGAGGATTGCCCCATAGCTGAAAGCCTGCCTCGTGAACAAAGGGGAGAAGGCAGATGGAATAGAGAAGGG
Organism: Sorex araneus; assembly: GCF_027595985.1. Classification (NCBI taxonomy): domain Eukaryota; kingdom Metazoa; phylum Chordata; class Mammalia; order Eulipotyphla; family Soricidae; genus Sorex; species Sorex araneus. The sequence goes on along the minus strand of NC_073302.1, from coordinate 127,788,250 downwards.
ATTAGTAAGAAAATGATGGTTGGAGGAATCAGTCGGAATGGGAGATGTGTGACGAAAGTAGATAATGGACCAAACACGATTTCTCAGTGTCTGTGTTGCAAGCCATAATGCCCAAAAGTAGAGAGAGAGAGTATGGGGAATATTGTCATGGACGCAGGGGGAGGGTGAGAAAGGGGGCATATTCCAGGGATATTGGTGGTGGGGGATGGGTGCTTGATCATTGTGTGATTGTAACCCAAACATGAAAGCTTGTAACTATCTCACAATGATTCAATAAAATTTTAAAAAAAACACCACTTCTCATTAAGAGCACATAACAACTCTCAAACTAGAAGTTATTTCCTTGAGGATAGCCCTCAGGCTCTGCTTGATCAAAATGTTGAACTTCTGAATGCTCTTTTGTGTCTGAAGTCATGTTAAGAATCTTAGCAACGTCTGTTGAGCTCAAGCTTCCTTCCTCCCTCCCTTCCTCCTTTTCTTCTCCTTTCCTCCTTCTCTATCTCCCTCCCTCCATTCTTCCCTTTCTCTTTCCTTCCTTCCTCTCTCCCTCCCTCCCTCCCTCTCTCCCTCCCTCCCTCCCTCCCTCCCTTCCTTCCTCCCTCCCTCCCTTCCTTCCTTCCTTCCTTCCTTCCTTCCTTCCTTCCTTCCTTCCTTCCTTCCTTCCTTCCTTCCTTCCTTCCTTCCTTCCTCCCTCCCTCCCTCCCTCCCTCCCTTCCTTCCTTCCTTCCTTCCTTCCTTCCTTCCTTCCTTCCTTCCTTCCTTCCTTCCTTCCTTCCTTCCTTCCTTCCTTCCTTCCTTCCTTCCTTCCTTCTTTTTCTTCCTTTCTTCTTTCTTCTTTCTTCTTCCTTCCCTCTCCTTCTTCTTTCCTTCTTTCTTCTTTATTCTTACTTCCCTCTCCTTCTTCTTTTCTTCTTTCCTTTCCATACCCAGTGGTATTCAGGGCTTCTTCCTGGCTCTGCACTCAGCTCAGGGATCTATCCTGAGTGGTATGGTGTGCCAGCATCAAACCCAGGTCTACAGTATACAAGCCAAGTACCTTACCTACCGTACAATCTCTTCAGCCCCCCAAAGCATATTTGGAGTTAAAAAGTTAGTGCCTTTAAAACTAAACATGTATTTATACATATATATTCTTTACATAAACAAAATTTAGAAAACAGGATAAAACATGATAATTAAAATTTTACTCTGCATGAATCAGGTTTTCCTAAATGATCTCTAACATAAATTGGAGGTTTGGGGGCTGGAGTGATAGCACAGTCGGTAGGGCGTTTGCCTTGCACACGGCCAACCCGGGTTCGATTCCCAGCATCCCATATGGTCCCCCGAGCATGGCCAGGAGTAACTCCTGAGTGCATGGGCCAGGAGTAACCCCTGTGCACTGCTCCGTGTGACCCAAAAAGAAAAACAAAATGGAGGTTTGAGCTGAAAATTTTCCAATAGGAACTTGGGAACTTTAAGTTTTAGTCTTCAAAGATAATTTCTAATATATAGATAGTAATTCATCAATTGATGAGCCACACCTACCAAAGAAAACTTTAAAGAAAGTTACTGATTTTAAAGTCAATGGAGACTATGCTAAATATAAAATGACAAATATAGGTATGTATGTGCAAAGTAGAAATTTAATGTTCTTCTTATTATTTGAGGAGCATCCCAAGCCCCGGGGGCCAGTCACGGCAGTGTTCAGCCTACTGGACTAGAAGGAACAATGTCGAGATGCTCAGCTTAGGATGCTAGGTGCTGCCATCAGGCACACTCTGCAGTGTATGGGGGCCCGAAAGGCTACACCCGGAGATTGGGGGTGGGGGGTGTGTAGGGGCATAAAGTACCGAATATGTGCTCCAGTCCTTTGAGCTATTTCTCCATCCCCATGTTTTTTATTTTAGATTAAATATTTCTTCACTTGATAATTTAATCATTTAGAGTCCTTATTTTTGCTTTATTACGGAATAAGAAACTAAAGTAAATACAAAGTCTTATTTTTATTTTCACGAGTTGAAGAAATCTGAAACCTTGATTAGTGAGTCATGTTTCTCAGACTGAGTTGCATTTCTATATGGGTGACTTGGCACTTACTCTTTTGGTCAAATATATTAGTAAAATTTTGGACAGACTACTTTTGCCTTCTATCCTATATTCATGGAGGTGATTCTAAATGCCAGCTTAATGCTTGCCCTTTATGAACAATTTATTATTCATGTTTTAGAAGTCCATCTGCAATCCTTCCTTTCAAACATGCCCATTAATTCAGAACATCAATTTGGAAAGATTATTTCTTCAGATAATGATTTATGCGGAATTGAGAATCATAGATGTCGCTTTAATCTTAGATCAACAACAAGACGGTTGAAAGAGTGCAGTACAGTTTTTTTTCTTATATAAAATTGAAATAAATGCCTGAGATGTAAAAAAAAATTGTTTCAAACAAATGAATCATCCAATTAATTTTAAGCAATTAAATAATACAATTCATGAAAATATTTGCCTTGTGTATAGCAAATATATACTGGGGCTTTAGGGGAAGATATTTTAATACAACTGTGACTTGACACTGAAAACCATTCTCATTAAGATTAGAAAAATGTCAGAATTCACTATTAGATGATGTCATTCTTTATTTTCTCCAGGTTAAGATATTGGATTTTCATTGTGTCTAAAAATATTCTCAGTCTAGACGTGTGTTATGGTTTTAAATTATTTCAAACCAATCCTTAGCATGTCAATACAAACTCAGTTTAGTGATTTTTCTTGTTGTACAATGTGAAATCACCTACTGGGGTTAGAATTTTTGACTTTACAATTGAATTGAACATTTATTTTAGCCAGAAAGAAATCTCTGACTTTGCATATAAACAACTTTATTTTCCTTTTGCTTAACAGCAATTCATTTTCAAAATAATCATTAGATACTTGGAGACATTTTTCTCTGGCTTTACATTCATTTAAGTAAAAGATTTGATGTGGGGCAAGGCAGCCTACGATGTGGTGCTCAGTAGGTCCGGGGCATGGCAACTGGGTGGGAGGTTTAATAACGGGGCACATCTAGGCCCTGTAGTACCAAGTAACTTTCAAGATTACACCCTGTGGGGGCCGAAGCAATAGCACAGCGGGTAAGGCATTTGCCTTGCATGTGGCTGACCTGGGTTCGATCACCGGCATCCCATATGGTCCCCCAAGCACTGCCAGCAGTTATTCCTGAGTGCAAAGCCAGGAGTAACCCTTGAGCATCGCTGGGTGTGACCCAAAAAGCAAAAAATAAAGATTACTACCCATGATCCTCAGGGAACTTGTGTTGGTGGGGATTAAACTAGGATTGGCCACGGGGATTAAATTTGGATTGGCCACAGGCAAGGCATAAACCTAAACCCAAATACAATCTCTCTAGCTCCTAAATCAAAGATTTTTGAGGACTGGAGAGGTAGTACAGTGAGTAGGGTGTTTGCCTTGCATGAAGCCCACCCGGGTTTGAACCTCAGCATCCCTTATGGTTACTCAGCATCCCTATGATTGCCAGGAGTGATTCCTGAGCCACAAAGCCTGGAATAACCCCTGAGCATCTTGGGGTGTGTCTCTCTCTCTCTATATATATATATAAATATTTTGAAACCAAATAACTAGATTTCCAGGGGGTACAAGATCTTCAAGTTGCATAATAAAGCATAGTCCCTTCAACTGAAGAGTTAACGCATGCCTTTAATATTATTTGTCCAATTTCTTTACATTATTGAAGGGTATAAAGTGTTCTTCATGTAGTCAGTTCTTAGAAACTTAGCAAATTGGTTAGTACCCACACCAGGAAAGATAGAGCAACCTGGGCTTAGACCTAAGACTCCTCTAGCTTTGTGAAATTGGAGCAACAAGGGGTTTGCAGCATAGTAAGTTAATTATTATTAACCTCTAACAAATTTCTGATGAAAGAAAATTTTAGTCTCTCCCTATTTGAAATCTAGATTTTCGAAGCTACTGATTTTTCTGTTACAACATAATACTTTTAGGACCATGTATCATTTACCATTCATCCAAAAATTATCCTTCTCTACGAATGGCCAAAAGGCACATGAAAAAGTGCTCTACATCACTAATCATCAGAGAGATGCAGATCAAAACAACCATGAGATACCACCTCACACCACAGAGGCTATCACACATCCAAAAGAACAAAAGCAACCGCTGTTGGAGAGGATGTGGGGAGAAAGGGACCCTTCTACACTGCTGGTGGGAATGTCGGCTAGTTCAGCCCTTTTGGAAAACAATATGGACGATTCTCAAAAAACTAGAGATTGAGCTCCCATTTGACCCAGCAATACCACTGCTGGGAATATATCCCAGAAAAGCCAAAAAGTATAGTCTAAATGACATCTGCACTTATATGTTCATCGCAGCACTGTTTACAATAGCCAGAATCTGGAAAAAACCCGAGTGCCCTAGAACAGATGACTGGTTGAAGAAACTCTGGTACATCTATACAATGGAATACTATGCAGCTGTTAGAAAGAATGAGGTCATGACGTTTGCATATAAGTGGATCAGCATGGAAAGTGTTATGCTAAGTGAAATGAGTCAGAAAGAGAGAGACAGACATAGGAAGATTGCACTCATCTGTGGACTATAGAATAATAGACTATAAGACTAACACCCAAGAATAGTAGAAATAAGTACCAGGAGGTTGTCTCCATGGCTTGGAGGTTGGTCTCTCATTCTGGGCAACTCAGAGAAGGGAACACCAAGTAAAATGTGATTGGAGGTCATGTGGGGGAAAGATGATGCGGACCCAACATAGACTAGAGACTGAACGCAATGGCCACTCAACGCCTTTATTGCAAACCACAACACCTAATCAGAAAGAGAGAACAAAAGGGAATACCCTGCCATAGTGGCAGTGTGGGGTGGGGGGAGACAGGACTGGGGAGGGGTGGAGGGATGTTGGGTTTACTGATGGTGGAGAATGGGCACTGGTGAAGGGATGGGTTATCAAACTTTGTAAGGGAGAAACATGAGCACAAAAATGTATAAATCTGTAACTGTACCCTCACGTTGACTCACTAATTAAAAATAAACTATTAAATTTAAAAAAAAACCTGAAATAAGGTAAAAAAGAAAATGTGCTGTTTGTCAAGTAAATGAATAACAGAGGACAAATTAATAGCTATGTGTATGTCTCTATGTAATAACAGTCTATTTGGAAATTAATAAATATGGTAATATTGAAAAAAACAAAACAAAAAAAAATTATCCTTCTCAGAGAATATGAAAATAAATTGAGGCAAGAAATTCAATTTGTTAAAATGACAGTACATTTCAAAATTTTACTTGCTTTATTTTTTATACTTAATTTCTTTTTAAATAATTTGCATTTGTTTTATATTTCACTTGGAGGAGTTATTTCTGTTAGTAATTTTTCCTATAATAATTCCTGATGACTTTTGATATAAATGAACAGAAAGAAACTGAAATGTTGAAGCTGATATCTGAGTATCATGTTAATTTTACAGGCTATTTTCATTTTCTATTTTATATGTTCAATAAATATAGTTGATGGATTTTCATCTTAATCACCAAATAGACTTTTAGTTCAAGCTCTTTGGATCGCTTCTAGGTCATTGTTAAAGATTTTGCTAGTGAGAATCAGTAAGGTCTAACTATTATGCTAGGGCAAACTAGGGTCATTTCCTGAGCACCTGTTTTTTGGATTCTGGTTTGAATCAATGGCCTTAAGGTCTCATTTTCACATAATATTCTGAGTTCACTCCTTAACATCTAAAACACTGTCAAGCACAGTACCTAACATGCAGTAGTGATTTAATAGGGCTGAATGAAACTATGACATCACTAACCAGAAGAATCCCAGAGAAAACTATTCTGCCTAAGTTAATGTTACAAGTCCAATCCACTGGAGGTTATAAGGCCAATCCCCCAGAATCACATTGAATGCTGCTGTTTACAAAAGGTGCTTTCCTGGCTACGAAGATTTATTCATGAATATATAGAAGAGAGCTCAACTCCATAATCAAATCTCATTAATTATAATTCTAGGAACAAAACCTTCTTGGGCCCCAAGGAACATAATGGAATCTCAGTTTAACATATAGGTATATAGCAACTAGATGACTCTGACTTCATCTTTAGAGACAAGGTATTTGATATTTACAACATGGGGAAATTCTAAAAAAAAAAGTGTAAAAAACAAAAGCGTAATAGGAACTCTATCCTACCTTCACTGTTCCCCCCCACCTCTTTTTTTGTATTAAGGTTCTATGATTTACAAAGCTACTCAGAGTTGAATTTTGGCAACTATGTTCCAGCACCAGGCTCACCATCCATGTCACCTTTGCTCCACCCGTGTCCTCAGGTTCCCTCCAGCCCCGTATCTCCACAACCCCACCTGCCTCCTCAACAGGCACACTTTGAAGTTTGGTTGTTGTGGTTTGGGTCTCTTGCTTTCAGTGTTGTTGACTCTGTGGTTTGGATATAGAGCTCTAACACTCCTCTACACAACACGTGTACCCGATCCCTCCTCAAACCACCTCTTATGACAAAGCCTCTAATAGAGTAAGAGGAATGATGCAAAGCACATTGGGTGAACACTGAAAACCGAATGGCAATCTAACACATATGGAAATGATAAGTCCAGCTGGAGGCTAAGAGTATGTTCAATTACATAATTCCAAATGATTTTTGACCTTTGTTGTTTAATTAGGAGAACTTAAATACACATGGCACTTTAAACTCTTCAATGTTAGTCACAGTTCAGATTATATGAACTTCCTAGTCGCACCCAAGTAGAGTGAGGTAGTTCCATACTGACTGACCATTGCACAGAGAATATCAGTGAATAGTAGCTATGATTCAAGTGGGGTCATAGTTTCAAGAATATGTAAGCTGTCCACTATGTGCATTAATATGAGAGTGTGAGAAAGTGATATTGGTGGAGGTGAATTATTTGTTAGCTCTGTTGGCAGGAGAATTAATGTTTAGAGTCAAGGATTCACAATTCTTAAGTGTGGTCACTCGACCTCATACCTCTTCATTCTCAGCAATGGAAAACAAATTATCTAATGCTTCCTTTTCAGCAGGTCTGACTTTAGGGGAAAGACTCTCCAAACAATAATAGTGAGTTTTGTTGAAATATTGTATGCAATCAAAGTGAAAGTAAAGTGAAATTTGTTAGTTACACAGGCGGGGGGGGCTTAGGGTGGGGGGGCTAGGGGCGTGGGGGGGTTGGGGTGTGAGGGGGCGGGGTGGAGCTATACTGGGATTCTTGGTGGTGGAATATGAGCACTGGTGAAGGGATGGGTATTCGAGCATTGTATAACTGAGATTTAAACCTGAAAACTTTGTAACTTTGTAACTTTCCACAATAAAAAATTTAAAAAAAAAAGGATTCACAATTCTGAAGTTAATCTTACTGATTTTTGTTTTCCAGTTATTCTACTTGACATAACAGATTATGTAATAAAATTAAATCATTATGGGCTTAAATTTGTCCATAGTATTGTTTATAAAAATGGCAAGTATTGTGGGCTGAAATATGCAGAATTGAACAGCCAGGAGTGATACCAGAGCACAGATAGGAGAATGCTCGAATACCTGCCAAGTGTGTCCCCCAAACAAAAAAGAAACAAAAAAATCGATAAATAAAGCAAGAATTTCAGTTGCAGCATCCATAACATTTATTTAAGACACCTTACTTCATTAGATGACAAGTTTATTTTTAATATCAAATCCTTTTTGTCCCCTAAAATGGAACTGAAAAACAAGAATAAGAAAGACATGCTATAAAATGCATTCTATTATTAGTAGCTATAAAACTTATGCATCTGAATACATTTTCAAATAGTTTCCACTTAATGACTTCCAGGGGAACATGAGTACCTAATAAAATTAGCAGCAACATTCTTTATTTATTCCTGCTGATTTCAACTTTGATTGAAAAGTATTATTTTCTTCACTTGAAAATAACACTGGTCCTCAGAAATCATTCTCCATTAGTGAGGCTTTAACATCTTGGAAAAGGATTCTTCCTTTACATGCCCCAGGATCTGGACTATTCCTCTGAGGAGCAATTGGTTCATATGGCCATTAGTTCCCTGTCCCTAGAGCTGTCTTCTAGCTCACGATCCACCTTGTTCATGGATTAATTCTCAAGTTGAACTCAGATTGCTTGAAAGTGAAAGTTCCAGTCCATAGTAGTGAATAATACATGTGGGAATTTTATTATTGTTCTTCAGGTCGAGAGCAGAAAAACTGTTCCTAGCATTCAAGTTATTTATAAATTTTGATTAATTAATATATATAATATGGATTATATATATGTATATATAGCTTGAAGCAGAGGTGGTGTACTACACTCACCACCTCCGCTTCACTGAAGACATCATTCTAATAACACCAAACATTAGCCAAGCAGCACAAATGCTGGTGACTTTGACCACAAGTGTGGAAAGGTCGGACTGCAGCTGAATATCACCAAAACAATGTTCATGAAAAGCGAACTAGTCCCTGATGTTCCATTTGTTATCAATGGGACTAACATCTCCGAATGCAGCAGCTATGTGTACCTGGGTCGAGAACTTAACATGAGGAACGACTTGGCACCAAAACTGTGCAGGAGGAAGAAAGCAGTGTGGAACACCTTCAAGAGCATCGAAGAAGTGGTTAAGAGGAAAAAGAATCTCCGGCTCCAGGCACATCTTTTCAACCCCACCATTCTTCCTGCACTAACATATGCCTCAGAGACCTGGGCCCTATGAAAACAGGACGAGAACGCTGTTCGGGTATCCCAAAGAGGAATTGAAAGAGCTATGCTTGGAGTATCACATTTCACTCTAGTGAGAGAAGAAATCCGGAGTTCCAACCTCCATAGACAGTCAAGAATCAGGGACACTGTCTTGTTTGCCAAGGTGTCAAAAATCAGATGGGCCGGACACATAATGCGATTCAGAGATGACCGCTGGACTAGAGCTGTTACGGTCTTTTTGAAGTCCATGAAGTCAAAAGACCGAGTGGCCGCCCACCTATGAGATGGTCAGACTTCTTCATTAAAACCCTGAACAAATGGTTGGAGGCTCTTCCTATTCCTGGAGTGAGCAGATACCAGTGGGCTACACTAGCACTCGACAAGGACAAATGAAGACATTACTGGCACCCGCTCGAGCAAATCGAAGATCAACTGGATGACAAGTGAAGTGATATATATATATAGTTCAAGTATATATGGTACATCTAAGGTGACTTTTTATATTTGATAAGGTTGTTCTGATATTTCAGTATGTTCACTGTCCACTGTCATCCCTTTGCTCATCAATTTTTTGAGCGGGCACCAGTAACATCTCTCATTGTGAGACTTATTATTACTGTTTTTGGCATATCCAATATACCACAGGTAGCTTGCTAGGCTCTGCCGTGCGGGCTCGATACTCTTGGTAGCTTGCCGAGCTCTCCAAGAGGGCCAGAGGAATCAAACACGAGTCGGCTGCATGAAAGGTGAACACCCTATCACTGTGCTATCACTCCAGCCCTTCAGTATGTTATTTAATTAAATTGTTTTTAAATTTTCCTGTAAATTCAGTGATAAGCAATGAACATATTAGTAGAGTGTGGTGCATGGAGATCATTTCATTTCTGGGATGAAAAGGATTCTTTGTTATCTCACAGAAATACTGCTGACGACAGGACCCAGGAGACTGGTATTTATATAAAAACACAACTAAAGCAGTTGTAAAAGAAACTCTATAGAACTTCGGAGGTTAATTAAGATTCCAGGCATTTATGTTTGCGCAAGCTCTCTCTCTCTCTCTGTCTCTATCTCTCTCTCTCTGTTTCTGTCTCTCTCTCTTTCTCTCTCTCTCTCACAAGTTCCTCTGTTTCAATTCCTCAAAAACTTTTCACATCCCTACGTGAAAGCATTTCTGTCTTTTCTCTGGCCAGTGCCTTTCCTTCTATGATATTCTGTTCTAATTCTATAACAATTTCACAATAGTTTGTCATAAGGGGACATTTTACTTTATCGTTATGAGGGGATAACATTTTTTACATATCATAAATTATGGAGAAAGAAGTTTTTGATTAAGAAAAATAGTGGAATGAGTGTTAGGCCTACATTTTCAAATGTTTTCCTAAAATATAGCTCGATACAATTGGTAATAAATCTTCTCTTTCGTATAGCAGAGTCTATATTTTAGTGACTCTTTTAAAGTCAATAGCCAATCAATGTATCACTGTCACTGTCATCTCGTTGCTCATCGATTCGCTCGAGCGGGCACCAGTAAAGTCTCCATTGTGAGATTTGTTGTTACTGATTTTGGCATATCGAATACACCACAGGTAGCTTGCCAGGCTCTGCCGTGCAGGCAGGATACTCTCCAGTAGTTTGCCGGGCTGTTCGAGAGGGGCAGAAAATAATATTTTTAAAATAGAATAAAAATAAAATAAAAGCTTCTAATATCTTTTATTAATCAATTTATCAGGAGAGTCTCTTGCCCGCATGCCTGGCTGTCTTCCCCGGGGCTCCTCGGAGGGGATGGGCTCCAGCTTCCCTTCCCGCCCTGAGCAGAGCTCCCAGCAGCCAAAGACCACCGGAACCTAGCCACAGCCATGCTCAAGACCCCTCTCTGCACGTTTGGACAAGCCTCATGCAGGAAGGTACTGGCAGAAGAACCCAGGTGTGTGTAATCCCATCAAAGGCCAACATCCTGAGACTTAAAAGCAAACTCTTTATAACCTACTTCTCCCTCTGGGAGAAACTAGCAAGCTACTGAGAGTTTCCTGCCCACATGGGACAGCCTTGCAAGCTTCCCATGGTGTATCCATATGCCAAAGCCAGTAACAAGCTGGATCTCATTATTGACCTGACCCTGAAAGAGCCTCCAATGCAGCATCGTTGGGAAGGCCGAGTAGAGAGAGGCCTCTAAAATCTCAGGGATAGGACGAATTAGGACGAATGGAGAAGTTACTGAGACCACTCGAGCAATTTGACGATCAACGGGATTTTGTGATTTGTGATTTATCAATTTATATCTTAATTAAAACTAAAATATGCACCAGCCCTGAGGAAGGGCAACATTGTTGTTATCACCATGACACTTCACCAAATCTGCTTCTGTAATCACCAATTGTAAACTCAGGCAGGTGAATAAGTTCATGATCAACTATTGGCTTAATAAGCCATAAAAGACTTCCTTGGATGTGTCGTATTCCCTGATAGTGTCATTACTACCTCCAGCTGGATCTGAGTCCCTGACAATTAAAATTCCCATCTGCTCCACTTCAGCTCCAACCAATGTTCAACCTCAGGTCATTCCTTTTAAAAAATATTAATTGATTTTTTTCATTGGATCAGAGTGAGATATACTGTTACAAAACTGTTCATGGTTGGGGATCCGTTATACAATGTTCCAACACCCATCCTTCCACCAGTGCACATTTTCCATGACCAATGTCCCCCAGTTTCCCTCCCTTACATCCTGCCCCCAGGCCTGTCTCTATGGCAGGTGCTTTCCTTCTCTCTCTCTCTTTCTCTCTCTCCTCCCTCTCTATCTTTCTCCTTCCCCCACCTCCTTCTTTACTTTAAGGGTATGGAATGCAGATACTGAGAGGTTGTCATGTTTGTTCCTTTATCTATTTTCAGCACACACTTCTTATCCATAGTGGTCATTTCTAACTATCTTTGTCAGAGTTGTCCCTTATCTATCCCAACTGCCTTTTTCCCTAGTACTTGTGACAAGCTTCCAAAAGTGGGTCAATCTTCCTTGTTGCTACTGTCTTTGGATATTATTAGTCTCATATTAAGTTTTTTTTAATCCTACAAATGCATGGAATCATTATATGTCTGTCCCTCTCTTGACTCATTTCATTCAGCAAAATACTCTCCATGTCTACCCCTTTATAAGCGAATTTCATAACTTCATTTTTCCTAAAGGCTGTGTAGTATTCCATTATGTAGAGGTACCATAGGTTTTTTTAACCAGTCATCTATTCTCAGGCACTAGAGTTGTTTCCAGATTCTGGCTATTGTGAACACATCTGTGACAAACATAGAAGCACCTCAGGCCATGTTTCTCATAGTACTGATTGGCGCTTGCTACTGACTGTTTTATATCCTTTTTGAAATCAGAGATATTCCTTGAATTCAAGAAGGAGAAAAATATATAAGGTTGCAGCTACCTCCTCTAGAAAAGCTGGATTCTCTCCACTAGAACTACCAAAGACCTACCCATTTATTTTAAAAGAAGCTGTAAAAAAAGTGAAGGAAAAGTAAACAATGGTATAGCTAGGAAACATTATTAGAGAAATAGAAATAATATTCTTTGTATGCAATAAGGGAACAGTAGTACCCAGGATGATGGTATATATACTCTGTTACACTCTATGCCCAAGTTACAAAATTTCCTTATTTCCTTATGCTACTGTGTGTATCATAGACATCAGACTTCAAATTTCCCTAAATTGATTTATGAGAGAAGTACTTATTTGTCTTGGGAGCATCAATATTTCATGAAGCATTGTTCCATGAAATTCATTTTAGGAAACATTTTTATCAGAAATGTGGTCACTCTTAAAATACCTCAAGATCATTATAAAATCAGATATTCTCTGACTCTTTAATATATGTGGTGAGGAGAAAATGTTCAAGGAAGAGAGAGACCTTATAAGTAAATAAAGTACATATAGGTTACAATATGACCTGGCAATTCTTTGGAATTTTTAATGTAGTCAAAGAATACTAAAATGAAAACTCTTTTTAAACGTCAGATAACATGAATTCCCAAATATAGAACCAACTAATAGCACAATGGAAAAAAAAACACTTTTCTCAGACTAGTTGACTTAAAATTTTGCACTCTTTCGGTAATATTAAAAGACATTGACTTTGAAAGACCTCTGTCAGGAAGAAATTATATAATTAACAGCATAATGAATATCATTCTTTTTCAGAACAGATGACATATTCTTCTACCCTTTGCACCTGTTTTGTCACTGATTAAAGGGGAAAAGGCCAAAGAAATCACCCCTGGTAATTATGCATGATTATAAAGGCCCACGGACATGAACACATTAGCACCTGGGATATTATGATCAAATTAAATTCTGTTTATGTTCATTCTGCCTGTTAACATTTTCTCTAAGGAATATGAAATTTCTGAATTTGGCTCTTTTTTGGAATTGAATGTCTGATTTGGATGCTGTAAACACATTCATCTTTGAAAGAATATGTAGAGGAATTAGAGTTGGACAAAGTATTATAGAGAGAGAATGCTGTGATGATATAATAAATATTCCCCAGCATGTCCTGGGCAATTTGGACTGAAAAATGTCTCCCAGAAAAATGACCATAACACACGTTTTCTTTAGCAGTAGGTTTAGATTTTTCTAAGTCTCTACTGCATTATTCATAGTTTAATGATATCAGCAGGTAATTCTAACATATGGCTGAGGTAAGATTATATTGTCGCTATTTCTACAAAATCTAACTTTAGCAGTGTTTCTGCTTTTCCAGGGGAAATAGATGCACCCACCTGAGTCTGCTCATGGCCATTCATGCACTGAGCATAAATACTGATTTTTGCAGATGATTCTTGCCTTCCTCTTCCCACCCAAAACACCTTCAAATCAGCTTATGACCTACTTTATTTGAATTTGTAAATTTAAAATTTGGGTCTTGTTTATCAATTTCATTAAGGTTGCCAAAGGCCACTATTGATTTACATTAGGGTTGGTAGAGGCTACTGATGCCGGTCGATGAGTCAATCTAAATCAAAGGCTACTAAGTTGGGTTTCTAATACCTTAAATACTGAGATTTGTGAGTGGAAGTTTCATTCCAGAGCTCTTTTGGGAGCATTTCTAGGAGAGAGTCAGTGAAGGAAGTGGGAGTGGGTAGAAAGAGCAATTGGGCTATGATACAATCATAACTAAGGTCTTAGTCAACCCTATAGGAAGTTCTGGAACTGAAATGAACCTTCAGCATTGTCCCAAGCTGAGGCAAATGCCTTTGCATATTTCTCTCTATTATCAGGTACTGGAAACAAGTTGTAGTCCAGAAAGTTTGTCCTTGAGTGAGATGACTTTTTTTCAGAAACTCAACTGAGAGCTGGCAACCAGCAACACTCCTAGAAGTTGTATGAAATGTCCTCAAGAAGAGATCTGAGGAGCCCATTAGAGCTATCACTGTACCTCTGTGTGTAGTGTAACCTCTTCAGCCACTTGGCTTTCTATTACCTACAATCAGGCAACATGTGGGTAACTGGTACCTTTATGTCTACTATGAAGTAGACATTTTAGGCATTACTACTAAAAACTGGAGTATCAAAATACACCTATTGAGTTCATTGTATTTAACATTTATTTACTCAGCTAATGTGTTAAATTGTAAATGCATGTTATTCAACTTAAGCTTCATATTTTCTCACTCACTTATTCATTCATTTGAGGTAGTGTTTTATTATAATGTTATATAAGTTACAGGTATACAACATCAAAAATCAACATCTACTAATGAAGTACACCTCTGGAAATTGTTTTATCTTTTTCCATATAATTGTCCCCTTCCCTTTGTTTCAATTTGCCCATATTCTTTTCACTTTCTTGGGTTAAAACCATTAGTTACTCTTACAGTCAGGTTAGTTTTTTAGTTCATCTATTTGTTTATTTTCCTTACGTACTACATATGAGTGAAATAATACAGTGTTTGTCTTTTTCCATCTGACTTATTTTATTTAGCACAATACCCTCAAGTTCTGCCTATGTTGTTACAAATGCTGGGATGTAATTTTTTTAAAACAGCTGAAAAGTATTTGTGTTTGGAATACACTGCATCTTTATCCATTTGTCGGTCAGTGAGTGTATAGATTATCCCAGTTATTAGTTATTGTAAATAAAAAGGGATGCATATCTATCTTCAAATTAGTATTTTTATATTCCTCAGATTAATTTCCAAGGGTAAAATAACTGGATTATTATGGGATTTCTATCTTAGTTTTTAAAAAGAATCTTTGCACCAGTTACTCATAATTGCTGCACCACTTTATATTTCCATGATACTGTTTAAGGGTCTTTTTTTCAAATACTCTGAAATTCTTGTTATTTTCTTATCTAGATATAAGATGATAGCTTATTATTGTTTTGATTTGCATTTCACAAACTAATGAAAGACCTTTTCATGTACCTATTGGCTATTTGTATATCTTCTTTAGAAAATTGCCTCCAATGGCAAGAAAAACAAAATTGAAAATAACAAGTAGAATTCCATAAAATGAGAAAGCTTCTTCTCAGCAAAAGAAATGCATTAAAATGAAAAGGCAGCCTAATAAATGAAAGATGTTTGCACATAATACATTAGACAAAATATTGATAGCCAACATTCTCAATGAATCTATAAAATTCAACAATAAAAACCAAAACTATTTAAATAGCCAGAGAATAGATTATCCCCTTGTTCCCTTTCAAGAGTAAGGAAACTGAAGTTAGAAGATCTAGAGCTTAAAGTAACACAGCATAAATAAAAATACCAGGTTTTTAATTCAAACATTCTGCTATAAAACTTCACTCCTAACCTCTATACAACCTATCTCTAGCGTACTATTTTATCTTGTTCTTGTAAAAAACAGTGTCAAATTGTACATTATTATCTCCACTTTACATGATGAAAATGAGGGAGGTTAAGTGACCTTCCCAAAGTCAAACATTATTATTAACTCAAGTACACCTCTAATTCACATTTTGCTCTTTCTACTGCCCCTTTATTGATTATAAGCAGTCTATTGTAGCACTGTAGCACTGTTGTCTTATCGTTCATTGATTTGCTCGAGCGGGCACCAGTAACATCTCTTTTGTGAGACTTCTTGTTACTGTTTTTGGCATATAGAATACGCAATGGGTAGCTTTCCAGGCTCTGCTGTGTGGACCGGGATACTCTTGGTAGTTTGCCAGGCTCTCCAAGGAAGAGGAATCAAACCCGGGTCGGCCTTCTGCAAGGCAAACTCCCTATTCACTGTGCTATTGCTCCAGTCCAAGAAGCCTATTAAAACTCAATAGATATGTAACTTATGAATTCTTGAAGGGTAGTTTTTATATAGCTTTGTGAATTTATAAGAGTCTATGGAATATTTCCACTGGAATTGGTGTTTGTGCCAAATACTTGGTGCCTGACGCTTAAAGAGGTTTTGTGTCTGTCTTCCTTCTCTACTATTTCCAAGCAAAATTATTTAGAGCAATTTAACAATATCTAGTTGTAGTAGCTCAGGTAATTCTGAACTTGTTCCCATAATTAAAACGAGGACAATGTCTGCTTCATTACTGCATCTGTCCCAATATCTACCACATGATAAGAACTCAAAAAAGCATGTGTTGACAGTATGAGAAATTAATGAGTATGAAGGAGACCAGGTTTCCATGATCAAGGGCCTGCAATTTCACAACTAAATATCTGTGCCTGTCACAAGAACTATCTCTTTTTAGTAGATGAATATTTATAAACAGTAAGTTCATTTTCCATTGTTAAAATGCAAGGCATATAGAATTCCACAAAATTTTTGAATAGGCAGTAGGGAATAAATTGTAAAACTGAATTGTTGAAACAATTCAGTCAGTTGTAACATGTCATTTCAATTAACTCATGTCACCACAGTTCAGGGGTGATTAGTGGTTTTTAATCTTATTAGCTCAGATAGCCCATAGGTCCAGAACCTCCAGATAGGGAACAATTGAACATCTAGTGTTAAATAGAGATTGAGATATCCTTGAAATGTTGGTTCCCAGTAGAAACAGATCCGTAAAACTTTCTTTTAGCCCAAGTTCTGCAGCAGTCCTCTCTTTGCAAATGAAAATCTTTCTGAAAAGGAGAACAGAAGGTCAGATACTAGCAGATAGAAAACTGCACGCTTTGAATAAAGTAAATTACCTCTGAGCTTTGAGGACCCCAAATCCCAGAACATTTGGGCTGGTTGAGGGACTTATTTGGTATTGGAGAAAAAACTGTGAGTTGAGTACATTTGATCTCACACAAAAGTGTTCACTATTGAGACTCTACCCTGGAAAGAAAACCTATTGTCTCTCTCCTGGCAATCTAAATATTAATATATTGAAGAATCCTTTTGTTTAGAATTTGCAAAGCCTTCTTTTTACCTTGGCTCTCTTAGAAAACTCGTAGACAGAATAGTCCCTACCCAGGAGCTCTGATCTCCAGGAGAACTAATCTGTTCGCTTTGTGTCTCTGGGAAGGATTTCTGAGTTACTCAACACCACTGTGGTAGGGAATGATGATGAATCTGAAGACTCCGACCATTTTATGAACTCTAAACACCATTTTTTCTTATGACTTATATGATCTCTTTTAAATTGAAAATGGATTTTTAATGTTTTAGTTTTTCATTTGCACCCCAAGAAGGACCGCTGCTGCTGCCACCTTCAAGGGAAGAAGAGATCTTGTTTGGCTTGATTTGACTCCATTGCCTTTTTGTAAAACAAATCCATAACAAACAAAATTAACAACCTGCCTGGCATGGGAAGAAAGGTCCTGAGAATGTGGAGTTTGTTCCTTTGAGAACAGAGAACGTGAAGCACTTTGTCTCGATAGGATACATGGAGATTTAGTCCATTCCTGTGTCTGCTATTTCCTCTATGACAGCATGTACCCGAATCTGCAGTTCTCAGAACATTTGAACTCTCTTGACAAGTTGCTATGACCAACCCTGGACTTTGCATATGAATAGCTTCATTATAGGTACCCCATCTTCTATGTGGGTTAGCTGATCTCTGATTATTCAATTAACTAACTTTACAATTAGAGAATATTGGAATTCAGAAGGTCAACATGCTTTATGTAAGATTCTAAAGAATGATACGTTTCTGGAATTGGAAATAAAACCAAAGCCTCTCTGAACACTAATCAGAGATGACCTGGCTTCTTATTTATTTATTTGTATTTCAATAGATCTCTCGTCTATGCCATGTATGTAACAGAAGAGCAAATGATGTGTCTGTGTCAGATCATTATCAACATGCAGGGTCCTATTTATCACACAAGAGTTGATTTATTCAAATCTATTGACCCCTACTGCCCCTCTGGGCAGTTGCAGGCTTTTATCTTCATCAAGCCACAGTGAAGTTTGAACTTGATATGAGCAGAGAATTTAGGAAAGAATTTGGAAAAATGACAAAGGCAATTTCACTCTTCTATTGCCAATAGGGGAGAAGTCTCAGGTCAATCCTGCTTTGTTGTACCTTAGTTATATTCTATTTTACACTTAACTAGTTACAACAAGTTTATTATGAAAGTTCAGAGTGCAATTGATAGGAAACTTTGGAGGACTTTGGCTTTGGGTTCAGGAAAGTTCCAGACACTGTTATGAGCCCAGGGAACCATCAGTTGGAGAACAGGAAGTCCTTGGCTCTCCAAGAGACCAGTCTATTTGGAGAGACAGATGTTGAACAAATGTGTGAGTATAATGTTAATGCTGATAGGTATTTTGGATAAAGTGACATTTAAATTATAACCTGAAAGATCAATGTGTTGGCCAAGTGAAAGAGAAGCAAAGAGAAAACACTCTTGGATAATAATAATCAGACATAAAATTAGAAAAGTGGGCAACAAAGTCAGCTTTTGCAAAGTTGTCTATGGAAATTAGGCTCCGGGTTCAAGGAGAGCAAGACTGGGGATCTGTCTAGAATGCTGTGGAGGGAGATTACAGTGAACATGCAGGATAGACACTTGTTAGGGGCCCTCTAGGTCAGCTGCAGATTTCTGTCTGGCCTGAAAGCACAGGATGATGGTTGAAGCATTCCCCATAGGAGACTGACAAGAATGAGTAGGTCAAGGGTAGGAGACTGAGGTGACGGCTGCTGAACTCAGCACTTCCAACTCCCAAATCTTTACAAATCCAGTTCTCAAAGCCAGTGCACCTGCAGATTCTGTCTCCCCTCTGCTTTCTCAAGAAGGAAGGTTTTCTGATTCCCATATACTTGCCTCTCCTCTATGAAAGCCTGCAATCTCTTTGAAAAGTAATTTCTTCAAGAGTGTTCCACACGTCAGAGAATAGCTTTGAAGCTTCACATTCCAGTGTTAGGTTCTGAACCTACTTCTTTACATACAGTTTAGAATTTATGTTTATAAAGGACACTCAGATGCAGGCTGCAACTCTATACCTGGGAAACAAAGTCATTCTAAGGATTCAACCCCTTCCCCAGTCTTGCCCTATGCAACCAGGACACCCTCCCTCTCTGTATGTGTTTGACTGGAACCATGACTGTAGCACTGTCATCCCATTGTTCATTGATTTGCTACAGCACGCACCAGTAACATCTCCACTGTGAGATTTGTTGTTACTGTTTTGGGCATATCAAATATGCAATGCGAAAAACATTTTGCATAGGGGATACTTTCAAGCAATGTTTGGGAGGCCCTCAGGCCCCTCACAGAAATATTCTATTGACTATACTAGAAAATTCAGTGTTCAACCCGCTCGGGTTGGGAGATGCCTGCTGAAAGCAAACTATAGATTAAACACAACAGCCACCCAGTGCCTCCATTGCAAACCACAGCACCCAAAAGGAGAGAGAGAATAAAAGGAAATACCCTGCCACAAAGGTGGGGTGGGGTGGAGGGATGGGATGGGGGGTGGGAGGGATGCTGGGGTCATCGGTGGTGGAGAATGGGCACTGGTGGAGGAGGGATGGGTACTCGAGCATTGTATGACTGAAACACAAACACGAAAATATGTAAATCTGTAACTGTACCCTCACGGTGATCCATTAATAAAAAACATTTAATGAAAATAAAAAAAAGGAATAAAATGAAAAATAAAATTCAGTGTTCAGATCCAGCAGGACTGAGAGCCTTTTAGCAGTATTGGGGAGCATCCAAAGTTATACCCTGTGGTGTTTCGAGGATCATGTGATGCTGGGGATTGAACACAGGGCCTCACTCATGCAAGCTCTCCAACCTTTTGAGCTATATTCTAGTTTCCTAGAAAGAAATCCAGCAGGATCACTTTTATATCCCAGCCGTTATGACTGACTTGCTCGAAGAATGCCCTGCTGCATTTCTTCTTTGTTTTTTTTTTTTAATTTTTTATTGTGGAAAGTTACAAAGTTACAAAGTTTTCAGGTTTAAATCTCAGTTATACAATGCTCGAATACCCATCCCTTCACCAGTGCTCATATTCCACCACCAAGAATCCCAGTATAGCTCCACCCCGCCCCCTCACATCCCAAACACCCCCACGCCCCTAGCCCCCCCACCCTAAGCCCCCCCCCTGCATTTCTTCTTTGAAGTGAAGTCTTTGGAGCTATGCATTACACAGACTGTCAGTGGATAGTCAAGAGAACACCATTTCCAGAGAGCTCAGTACTCATTTATCCTCATCATTATGCCCATTTTAGAGATGGTAAAACCCAGACTTAGAATTTGATCACTACGGACACTGACTTGAGTAGAAACAGTCTGGTTCAAGATCTGACACTAGTGCTACATTTTAATCTAAGTTTTTATTTTTATTTAAATTGTTTTCCTGGTCTTTCAAGTAAATAGTCTAAGTCCATGCTGTAAAGTCAGTATCTAAATGAAAAGGAGAGAATAAGAGAAGGGGGAGAGTTTTTAAAACAAGACTGCAGTATTTGTACAATCATATCTTTCTATGTCAAAGATGGCCATTCTCTAAATAGATATTGAAATAGTGTTATAAAAATTCAAAAGAATTTAAGTCTCTGAAGAGTGCATAGCTTTACTTAGGAATTTTTTCTTTATTAAATTAGTGAACACTATTCAAATTTTTACTACCTCTTCTTCAGCTTTAAATGTGGAGGTAACATGAATATAGTAAGCCTTTTTAGGATCTCACAGAAACTTGAGAACTTTAAAAGGAAGACAATGATTTCTTTACTTATATGTGAATATGAATTTCAGTGTCATGAAAATTAGAGTAGATTTTGTATGAATTAGTATTAGGCTTTTTCTTTGTTTAAGAATATCAAAGAACTCTTCTAATATCAAAGAACTCTTCTATATGCATTTAAATGCATATAAAATGAAGCGCAGACTCTGCTTTCAAAGGAGATTTTTACCAACCTTGTCCAAGAGCTTCTTGTTCCTATCCTTACCCACTCAGTCTTTGTCTTGTCCCTCTGTCTCCACAAACTCTATTCTACCCTTACCTTAACCTTTCTAATCACGTATGCTCTTTCATATCACATTATTTTTAGTGTGGAGAAATAGAAAGGTTTATTTGAAAATAGAGAGGAAAGGAAAAAGAAACTCTCCAGGTGGGGAGGAACATACCATAGAACTAAATGTACCATGTACTTTAAATATATATGTATATGTATATATCATATATGATTGATGTATGAAAATGTATATGATAATTAAAAGATAGTTTAAAGTGTTTCATGCATATCTGGCATCCTCTAGGCCATGAGTTTGATACCTGGCAGCATACAGCCCTTGAATAGTTCCAGGTATAACCCTGGTGGGTCCTAGAACCACTGGCGTTAGTTCCATTGCATCACCAAGTCGAGCACAAAAACTTCAGGCCTGTACTTTGGAATAGTGTATCACTGGGAGTGGTCCTGGATCCCTGGGCACTGCTAGGAAAGCCCCTCCACCCCCAACCAGTAACAAGAAAAAAAACAATGTATATTTTTAATATATGCATTTTTATAATTTTGTGGATAAGTGTGCACCTGTGGAACTATCAATACCTTTAAGGCCGTTCACATTATCCAGCATTTCCCAAAATTCCTTCCTGTCCCTGTTTATTATGGTGATCATGATAATGATTTGTGTTATGAATACTTGACAGAGGATATACCATCTTAAAATAAACATTAAAAATATTGTTTGACCTCGCTATGGTATTAAAATATCATGGAAAAGGATAAGTAGGAAAAATATTGTAAAGGGCACAAATAAGGAACCAATAATCTAGAAAGTTAAGAAATGCTCCTTTAAATAATTATTGCAACTTCAATATATTTTCAAGTTTTAATCCAATATATTAAATATTTATTTTGCTTAACATAATTCTTTTTTTTTATTTTTGGGTCACATCCGGTGATGCACAGGGGTTACTCCTGGCTCTTCACTCAGGAACTGCTACTGGCGGTGCTCAGGGGACCATATGGGATGCTGGGATACGAACCTGGGTTGGCCGCGTGCAAGGCAAAGGCCCTACCAGTTGCGCTATTGCTCCAGCCCTGCTTAACATAATTCTTGATTGGAGCAATAGCACAGTGGGTTGGGCGTTTGCCTTGCATGCGGGCGACCTGGGTTCGATTTCTCCATCCCTCTTGGAGAGCCCAGCAAGCTACCGAGATTATCTTGTCCACATAGTAGAGCTTGGCAAGCTACATGTGGTATATTCGATATGCCAAAAACAGTAACAACAGTCTCACAATGGAGACATTACTGGTGCCCACACAAGCAAATTGATGAACAATGGGACGGGAGAACAGTGCTAAAGTCTTATACTGCATATTTGAGATTTAACTTAATGTTATTGTTGATTTTGGTTCTGTTATTACATAGACTTTAGAAAGAAAGTGTATCTGAACAGAGAATTTTATCTGGAACTCCAATGAATGGCATTTTAAACATAAATGCAAATGAGGATTGAAAACTATTCCAAAAGAATATTGCATCAATCCTCAAATTGATCTCATTCATGGAGAGCCAGAGAAGAACATGCTTCTGTTCCCCTAACAGCTCTCCTTGGGGGCAATTATTGTTCTAAATTTAGACTCAGAAATTTTAATCTTGGGTTAGTAAAGAACATCAGAGGAGCTTCTTTGTGATAATTATAGTGTTAAGATTGGAATTTGGTTTCTCAGGAACATTTCATGACCTGCCAGAGGGATTTTAGTGAATTACTTAGTTAAGGTTAACACTAATTTAGAATTGACTTTATCTTATTTATCCCCACATCTTCTTGACTCTCAAGGTGAATACATCTATTGAGCAATCATTTTTCCTAAGAGATGCACTGATAATGTTACTCTTTATAAAGAGGGTATGTCAAGGTGATGCTATGTTTGGAGGGTTTATATTATCAATTCTACCAAGTCCAGAAATAATGGAATTTAAACCCAGAGTGTTGCACATGCATTGACTCAGCATTTGTCTTTCAAGTGAACTTGAATACTTATGTCTACACTCTTCGAGATTCTTTCCTCTGTGCTCCCTCAAATAACAGTAGAATTTACTCCCTTGTGCTCCTATTGGATATTACATGTTATTATTGACATTACAGATATTGCTGATATCTGTCTGTCTGCATGCCCTGCTCTAATTCATATGCCATACAACCTCCAAGGAATTGAAGGACTGGCATTTCCTCTGCTTGAAGATACATTGTATTATCCTTATAACCCCCTTGTCCACATTCACCTAGCTAAAATTTCCTTATCTCTCTATATCCACAGATTAGTCTTCTGAAAGATTTTCATTGATTTCACAAGCTAAAATGACACTTTTCCCAATTGTCTCACAGAAATGAATCATCTTATGTCATGAAAGTCATATAAACCAGTCTCCTCAAGATCTTCCAGGCTCTCTCCTTTCTCACTGTAAATCTCTAGTCTTTATAATGCCTACAGCACCCCCACAGGTTCTTCGGGGGTACTATAAATATTTCATTTCCCTCTTTCACATGATTCATCTGACTTCATATGTTACTCACTCCTTTTTCTTAGACAAGCTAGAACTTTGAGACCCTAGTAACAGCTGAAATACAAGTAAACAACTTCCTATCTTCTTCATGCCTTTATACAATTTTCTCTTTACAATAAGACCAACAAAGTTACCCTATTTTAAGCTAGAGTAAGCCACTTCTTTCCACTCCTAGTCTATTTTTCATTTCATTTCATTTTCTGGCACATACTATTTTCTATTAAGTTATATAGTTTACTTACATTACTAACCTGTTCCCTTTCTTTATTAAAGGTAAGTTTTATATGGGTGAGTATACTTATTTGTTTGTTATGAACCCTCACTGTAATGGAACACAAGTAATCTTTAGTAAATGTGTTTAAAAGACTGGAATGATAGCACTGCAGGTAGGCCATTTGCCTTGCACGTGGCTGACCCGGGTTCGATTCCTCCATCCCTCTTGGAGAGCCCAGCAAGCTACTGAGAGTATCCTGCCCACAGGGCAGAGCCTGGCAAGCTACCCGTGGCCTATTCGATGTGCCCAAAACAGTAACAAGTTTCACAATGGATACGTTACTGGTGCCCGCTCGAGCAAATTGATGAACAATGGGATGACAGTGCTACAGTGCTACAGTTTAAAAGAATGAGCTCTGCTCTTGCTGTATCAAAATTTTCCC
Organism: Sorex araneus; assembly: GCF_027595985.1. Taxonomy (NCBI): domain Eukaryota; kingdom Metazoa; phylum Chordata; class Mammalia; order Eulipotyphla; family Soricidae; genus Sorex; species Sorex araneus. The sequence continues at coordinate 127,763,934 of NC_073302.1, read as the reverse complement.
CCATTGCTCATCAAATCATAAGCATTTTGGGAGCTGGAGAGACAGTACAGTAAATGAGGCACTTACTTTGCATGTGGCAAACCAAGAATTGAGCCCCAGTACTCCATATGGTCCCCCTGAGACCTGTCAGTAGTGATATCTGAGTGCAGAGCCAGTAGTAAGCACTGAATACCACTAGGTGTGGTCTAAAGCTCACCACACACACACACACACACACACACACACACACACACACACACACACACACTAAAATCTTTGAATGCAGGGATTGCCTTCCACTATCATTTCTATTTAAAATATTTCACACATTTTCTGAAAATTATGGGATCATAAATATTTTCTAGTACATATATTCATCTCTAAATTTGTCATCTCAAAGCTTTTGCAATCACACCATGCCAAACTACAACATGAGTTTTCTTAGAGAAGAAGCTTCCCCATAAACTCTTATGACATCGGAGATTTCCGAAGGTGACAAGTTAAATATAGATTGATATAGTGAACATCTCTTCTGCAGAATCAAAGGTTAAGAATTTACCAGTGTTTGGTTATTTTTTCTCCCAGTATCAATATGTGGGACATCTTCTTAGTAAGTGGGGGGGACTCAAAAGAAGTCTGGGAATTGTAAGCTTGAAAAATAATACCTTGCCTCTTGTAACTTCTCTTTTCCTTTTTTCCCTCAGAGCTCTGCCAGCTATGATGCAGTGGGTCCGCACGCAGAAACCAGGAGAAAGTGGCATCAATATTGTCACTGCTGATTTTGTAGAACTCGGTGATTTCATCAGCACTGTCATAAAGCTCAACTACATCTTTGATGAAGAAGCCAACACCTGATAGTGTCATTTGGAGTATCCGTGAATAAGATAGAGAAGACTCATCGTTTAGGCATATTATCTATAAACACTGAGTCTCAGAGGGGATTAGGCTGATAGTGGGTGGGAGAAAGGGGAAATCCATTACTCCCGTGATGATTATGGTATTCTGCATTACTATAAATATTTCATTTCCCATTTAATGAGCAAAATCTACCGCTAGTGTTAGGGATAAAAAGACCAGTGAACTTTTGTTTTTCAAAATTAGTCTTTGTAATGTGATACTCATGAGTGTTTGCTTGATTGCATTTCTGGTTTCAACCTAGGGTCCCTCCATTGTCTGCATCTTCTGAATCTTTCTGCTCCTGCTCTTGCTCGCTCTTCTTAGCAGATGCTGTGTGGGAATCAAAAACAGTTGAATACCCAATATAACGTGTATTACATTATTGTACTGAAATTTATTGTGGGACTTGTCTTAATAATATTCTCTAGTAATTGTCATTTGAACAATCAGTGCTAACTGTTGGTCATTGAGAATATGCATCAAATCCGTTTCCCTGCATCAGTGAGTGCTCTTGGAGGCCGTGATCAGTAACTTTGGTATTATATGAAAATAATCGTGTTTCACAGTATTTATATGTAAGGCAGCTATAAATAAAGATTAAAAACTTTATCTGGAATAACTACTAGTGCCAAGTCCATAGTGAAAATAGGGGAAAGAGAAAAATGCCACTTTAATGAAGGAATAATATTCTCCTAGAATTTTCCATTAAAGAAAAAAATTAAGAGTGCTAAAATCACAAAAGTGAAAAATACTTTTACCAACAGGTCTCCTGAGAATTCTCTTAATTTAGAGAAAAAAGGAAGAAAAAGAAGAAAACAACAAGACATTGTGTGAGCTTCCCTAGCAAACTGGGATTTCCAAATATGTAATTCTACATCCGAAACTTTGAGGAATATGCTTTAAGAAGCTTTGATTTAAGGTTTTTCACTTTTTAAATTGAGGTTGAACAGGAGGAGGAGGAGGAGAAATACAGAAGTGCTTTTGAAACTGTGCCCATGAAATTTCAAATATCCATAAAACATCTTTAGGAGATCTTTAAATATGTATGACCTAGGCAGACTTGTTTAAAATTGACAATGACTCATCAATTCTGACTTCCATCCTACACTGTGGTTGAGAGTAAGGAAGAGGTCAATCTTTTCCATAAGGGTTTGTAGTTCAACATTGAATTATGACTTCTCAATCTATAGGGGAAGAAAAAGATAATGCAACTTTGAGTTCTGCTTCCGTGTTAGAATTTTTGTGAAATCTGATAACTCTAAAATAATCTTAAAAGCAGCACAAGATCTCTTTCCTATGTGCCACACAAGATTAGTGTGAGGCATTTATAAACATCTACAAAATTTGCTCAACTTCTTATCATTATAAAATATTTTATCTTCATGTGTAGAAATAATCTAAAAACCTAAAACTTTTTTGGTGAAAACATAGTGCACAAAAAAGGAGGGCTATAGCAAAATAAAAGCATGTCCTCAACACTTACTTTATTTCAATGTAGGATGTGTGGTTCGTTCTCCTAGACCTAGGTAAGGGAAATGATTTCAAGACCAACTATGTCATGATTATAATCAAAAGTTGATTATAAGAGTACAATTATTATCATAAAGTAGTATTTATTAGCAACTGCAGGGAGGGAATAGAAATTATTTGCATTGATGAGAATGTTAATGAAGTGTGCGGGTGTGCATGATAGACCAAGTAGCATGTATCTTACACACAGCAGGTATGATGTATATTCCAGTTGTGTGTATATGTCTCATTATACACAATTTACCAATATACCCACTCCTGTGCAGGCAGACAAACACAAATACACATAAACAGACAAAACATATATACAACCACAATTATTCTCTTTAAGTGAAAATATGGTAATGCTAAGCTGTTTACTTTTTTAAGACAAAAATTTTTAACAAAGTGTGGAAAAGTATATGACCATTCCAATTAGAGTAACTGATCATATTCAAATATTTTTGTAAAAATATTCTATCATGGAACTTATTTACAGATAGATTTTTTTCATCTTACTTTTTCTTCTCTCGTAGTTGCATTATATTAATATTTCTTACTTGTTTTTTATGTTAAATTGAATATGAATCCATTTTCAACAACTATAGATTATTGAGTTTATGTCCTATAAATTTTCTTTGGGGGAAGATTTTTTTCTCTGATTATTCATTATATATCACTCAGGAGGATACTTATAACCAAGCAAACTTGCAATGAGACAAGGATTCAACTTACAAATATGACAGAAAACATCTTTCAAAATATATTAATGGTAAAACTGCATAAAATATAGAGGTAACTATGTTGGGTTTTTCCCCTTGAATTTAGATGCTTTATTATAATGTTTGCTTAGAATTAGCTTTGTCATATTTGTCTTTTGGGTGCTGGAAGAAACAAACATACTGAAGCATTAGACTAATTGTGCAGTTGCATAACTGGAGAAAGCTTTTAATTTCTGCTAATGATATGCATACAGAAACCTTGTTTGACTAAAGATACTTAGAAGTCAATGTGATGGTTTCCCTGTGGACATGCAATACCTGTGGAATAAGCAGTGAGAGCAAATGGATTCGCCTTAATTTCTAAAGGAGGGAGCAGGTAGAAACGAGCCTTGTCTCCTTTAGTTCAAAGTAGAGGTTACTCAGAAGGATTTCTTGGAAAGAAGAATGGAGAGAAGTACCTTTGACTGTCTTCTGACCATTGACCCTCTGTAGGGCATGCTTGGGAGCAGGCTGTGGGCCTTAAATAAAGAGGTCAGGGTGAAGACTAGTGACTCTCAGCCAGAATTTACCCTTTTATCTATGCTCTTTTGTCTTAGCTGGGCATTGTCTTACCAGAAAGATGGGAGCTCAAGGGCTATAAATAGGCCCCCAGTGAGTAAAACCTACATCTTGATGCACTTTTGTTTGTTTGCTTCTTAAGACTTTATGTCACAAGACCTGAAAGGTAAAAAACAAAAACAAAATCCAAATTTTACAGACTTTCTTGCTGCAGGAAATCAAAGGAGTGGGTGATATATGGAAAAATATGCAAAGAATCTCATTTGGGGGTTTTACTTCCTATCTATAATGTTGAAGGACCATGATGGGGAATAGTCCTGCCATGATTGTTTATGTCTCCCTGATTACTACACAATCACATGAATGCAGAGAATGAGGAGGCATCTTTTTAAAGCCTTAGGATATTCTCTATGATGACCTCAATATTTACTTTCAGCCATACCTAGAAAACTTACTTTTCATGGAGCGTCACCTAACAGTGAATGTATTAGAGCATAAAGTGTTTTGGCATTTATGTGCCTGTGTACACACACACACACACACACACGCACACACACACACAAATGGCATGCACATCTCATACATACTATTCAAATAGAAGTTGCACTCTAATCACTCAACCTGTTCTGTTACCAGATTAAATCTTAAAATCATTATCTTCTACATTAGTAGGTAAGAACACTGAATACATATTTAAGAGAATAATCACCACTAGAAAACCAACAAAAAATGAGACCATCATAAATAAGAAATCCCTAGCAGTAGTAGTAGTAATGTAAATGCATTGTCAATTATACTTCAAGATGGAGAATCTAAGGTGAGCCTAAGTATAAATTACAAAAATGTCATCTTTACTTAAAGTTGTCTTGAGTTCTTTGAGGTTCTGGCTTGCTTTTGCCAGAATTATCTGTTCAGATTTACCCCTGTTAGGATTCCTGACTGGAAAGCTGAAAGTCTCAGGAAATGTATGTTTTGATGAATTTTTCAGTTCTAGTTTTATTGGTTCAGTGACACACTCTTATAACCTGTGGTGGCTTATTCAAAGAGGAGTTCCATAGGTTAAGTGCTTGCATTTTGAATTACTAATAGAAAATAATGCAGTGTCCCTCAGGATATGTTAAACAAGGTTTTTACAAGTATTTTATTTTACAGCACTTTAGTCTTTTTTGACTAGATTTCAGTGACACAATGGTGTAAGTGCTTATATTTGCCATAATTTATTGGTGGCTCCTGTGTTACATACAGTTTTAAATAATGCTCTAAATTGTTTGTTTTCCCAATGACAACCAGAAAATGTTGTGTAAGATTTGTAAAATGTGTCGCCCATTTAGAAGTGTGCAATTTTTATTTCATTTGTGATACTATTTTATAGGCATTATCCTAAATGTACATTTGTATGAGTCAAAATACGTGCTTGTATGTGGTATGTGTGCATAAGTAAATTGTATCTTATTAAAAATCAAACTTATCCTAAAGAAAAAGGGCACATTATGACCAGCCTTAATTCATTGCCATCTTTTGTTATTACAATTTGGAATTAAAATTTAAAGAGAAATTATGTTAGTTTTTATTGTTGTTTAAAATGGCCTTTTGGAATTCATTTAGAGTTTATCTGAGTTCCACAAGCTAATGTTCCATTTTGTGGGGCACCGCTTTGCTTTTCAAGTTTTTAATGTCAATTTATGAACTTTATTAACTAACAGAGAATAAACTGACACTAATTGTATCAGCAACAGAACCAGTGTACTTAGAAAACTGCTCCCAGACATGGAACCCATTTTACTTGTAGTGATGTTTCCTTTAAACTAGAAAAGTTCTGTAAAATTTTTTTCTGTATACTGTTACTCTTTAAAAATCAGATTTTCTGGGGGCTGGAGTGATAGCACAGCGGGTAGGTCATTTGCCTTGCACGCGGCCGACCCGGGTTCAATTCCCAGAATCCCATATGGTCCCCTGAGCACCGCCAGGAGTGATTCCTGAGTGCAGAGCCAGGAGTAACCCCTGTGCATTGCCGGGTGTGACCCAAAAAAGCAAAAAAAAAAAAAAAATAGATTTTCTTTAATATTTACTCAGAAAAAAAACATCTTTTTTAAAGTTCAATTTCTCTTTCTTCCATAGGGGTAACCAGAAAATTCAGTGCTCATGTATGCACTCATTAACACATTAGCACTAGTTATTTCATTCAGGTTAAAACTGGCCACCAAAAGGCCAGAGTGATAGTACAGCGGGTAGAGTATTTGCCTTGCATGCTGCCAACCTGGGTTCCATGCCTGGCACCACATATAGTCCCCCACGCACTTCAGGAGTGATCCCTGAGTGCAGAGCCAGAAGTAAGCCCTTAGCACTGCCAGGTGTGGCCCAACCCCAACTCTTCACGCCCCCCCCCCAAACAATAAGATCACCTATGGAATTATAGACCAGTTGAGAAGAATGGCTCTCTCCTGACTGCCTGAAGAATACAGATGAGACTGAAGTGTAGGTTATAGCCTTGCATGACCTGGAGACTGAGCAGGAGGTGGGCAGCAAGTAGGATATAGCATATGCATCCTGTCAAGAAAGCCAGAACCCGACAGAGAGACTTTCCAAAGAAAGTTACAATAACCAGCACTTTTTTTCTAAGGAAATGAAAAGCCCAAGATACCCCAGAGTAAGAACAATAATATCTGAAGCCAATTTCTAGATCAGTTTGCATGGAAAAAAAAATCATGGTCGAATCTCTGAAATAGAGTATTCAGTTTTGTATTGTATCGACTATTGTATCTAGCAGTGAATCCTTGACATAGTTTGCATGTGAATATAGTCTTAGAAAATTTTTAGTATCTACCTCCTCTTCAGAAATTCCCGTAAATGATAAGACAATAGAAATAAATTCTACCACAAGGCCCCTAGCCACACACATTTGTGTTGATTTGCTTCATTTCTAAAGGATGGAAATTTGCAAAGCTGGTGACATTTTCTTCGTTAAGCACCAGAAATTCACCAGAAGGAAATAGATCTGTGCCTTCTCTTTTTAGGATCTGGTCATTGATACTTTAATAAATGTGATGTGAAGAAAATACAAGCCTACAGTTCCGTTTAGCAAATGTGAATTTTTTGATAAGATTGTGTTCTTAATGTAAAACAGTTTCTTTGTATCCAGTGAAATGCTTAATAAAGTCCTGGTACCAGTTATCTTTTTTATTATTATTATTATTTTAGATTCATCAGTGCTTCATTATAAGTTTCAAAAGTGGATCACTTAAATAGGACATGACTCAGTACTACAGAAAATATAATTCTTTTTAAAAATATGAATCATCATGTTAGGCTATCCTATTTAAAAAGAAAATATTTCCTATCACTAAAGGCTTTGCATGAGACATTCATTATATTAAAATTAGGTACTCAGCAGTCCAATAATCTTAGTCTCTGGTACTCCTACAAAGACGACCTTTATCTATATTATATAAAAGTTAATATAGTGTATTAATATTATAAAAGTTTTAAAAATGTACTTTTACTAAATTTCAGCTATGTCAAATGTATAAAATATTATTTCAGAAATGAAGTTTTTTTCTTACCAAACAAGCCCTATGTGTTGGCATTCAAATAAATAATCCTTAAAACAAAATTTAAGCTTATATTAATATTATAAAAACAATCAGGAAAAAATGTGATCTGAGATACTTGGGGATAAACGTATCAACGAGTCCCACAAAATGTCTGCTTGTTATATTGATTCATAACACTAGAGTATATTTATTTATAAAGTTAAAACTATTTCTACATTTATGAAATAATATAAATGTCAAAGCTTCACATATCACATCTTTAATATACCATCCTTAATATAGCATTACTATAGTTTTGTTATAATCATTATTCTTTTATTCATCAAACATTTTCCAAATACCTGCTATACAGTAGGCTTCATGCTAAGCACTATAAAATATTTCTAAAATCTTCCTTAGAAAAATGAATGAACATCTCTGATAGTTTCTCACTAGAGCAAACAAGTGGTGTCATTTTGTCTTCCAAGCAAACAAAAATTCTCAACTGACTTTTTCAAAATAATATTTCCTGAAAACCCAAAAAGGGGGACAGTTTCTACAAAGAGTATAATTTGAAATCAGTTGGTTATGGCTCAAAATGTGAAGAATGCTTTCTCATCTTTTCCTCCCACAGTCCCTATCACTGTACAAAATACCGCACAAGATAACCTCAGTTGTCACATACTATCTGGAACTCTAAAACAGAAAAGGAGAGTTTTATTCCCTATCATTCATCCTCTAATAGCACTTCAGATGAAACTAATTTTTTTCAGTGAAAGAGACTGACCTGGACCCACACAAGATAAAAGTGGTGATGCTTCCTAGATCAAAGGAGTAAAAAAATCATTTGGAATTAGAAGAATATTTCTTTTGAAGTGGAAACTCACACTATGACATGATGGGAGCTTTCACCATTGGGTCTCAAAGTGATTCAATACGTATTCTTGATAATGAGTTATAATAGCAGCCACATTGGAATTAAGTGGCAAGAAGTGAACCCAAATGTAACCACATGCTTTCAACTATATTCACCCTTTATTCCTGTGGATAGAAATATTCCTGGAACTCTCCGGAACTTTTAGGCAGAGGGGAACCACATTAAACTCTTAAAATTGAGATTTAGTGCCCTCAATGTCAGTAAAACAGGATAGTGAAGATGCAAGCAGTTCTCAAAGCACTCCTTGGCAGAAAGTTTATGCTCTACACACACCTTCTTCCTCATAGGAATGTGTAATCTTGACCTATGGGAGCTTTGCTGAGAAAATATTATGAAAAAAAACGTTTTGTCTCTACACAGCTGCTCAGCTATAATTAAATTGTGCTCTTTTGTTTTGAGGGGGAGACATGTACTCACACACAGGTTACTATTTTGACATGGGAAAAGGCAGAAAAATATTGATTTACAATCAGTAATCCTTTTCTCATTGGACTATCACACTGAATATTTTACTTAAGCCTTGAAGGTAAGAAACACATAGCTATTTATGTCTAATCAGGACATGTTAAGTTATTAACGTGTTTATAAATAAATTATTGCTTGGTATGACCCAATTAAATGGTGCACAAGTGCTGTTATGATTAAGACAGTATTCTCTACTTTTTTTCATTCATTGGTTAGATACTGACATTAAGAAAGACTGGAAGGAAGGGATACCATGTGGCTTTCTCCAAGGGCAGAAAGACTCACTCTGTGAAGTCAATTCATGATAAATCCTTCAAAAGAATATTTAACCAGGAAAACTTGGCTTATAATACATGTAATTAAAAGGGACTGGGAAAGGGTTCAGGTGAGGGTTACATTTCAAGTTTTAACAAAATATTTGGTTAAGTTTTCCCACTCCTCATCTGGTTGTAGGTACAAGTAGAATTGCAGTGAATATGTTAACTAAAATTCTACAGACTCTTCCTTCTGCCCAAGATCTCTGTTCTCACACAGTTTTTGGAGGACTGTCATCCTGCTCAGACTTTCCTGAATTCACAGTCGGTGTTTCCCAGGTGCTTAACAAAAATCTCTATGACTCTGGTACATCTTCCTGCTACCTTTCTCTCTTACTGCCCATCGGGAGCTGTCTTTGTATCTTCTCCACCGAACACAGAGCAGCCGGCTCAGCTGGCACTCCGTATGCCGGATGAGCTGCATCACAGTGTTTAAGTCCTCAAGTACCCAAAGCGTCTGCACCTAAATGAAGGAGGTAAGAAATTGTCTTTGTATTGCACTATAATAGGCATTTGTGCAGCAATTTTTTTTTTGGGGGGGTCACACCCGGCGATGCACAGGGGTCACTCCTGGTTCATGCATTCAGGAATTACTCCTGGTGGTGCTTGGGGGACCATATGGGATGCTGGGATTCGAACCCGGGTTGGCCGCGTGCAAGGCAAACGCCCTACCCGCTGTGCTATTGCTATTGCTCCAGCCCCTGTGCGGCAATTTTTAACTAGCATCAGGTGTGGATAGCTCATTCAACTTTTGGATATGATCCTCCTTTCTCTCTCTGTCTCTAATCTATGGAATAGACTGAAAACTTAATTCTAGTAACAGTTTTATGCTGATCTCAAGTCATTGCTCCTCTCTGAGAACCATGATTTTGTTCCTGTGAAATTGCTCTTCGGACTTCTCTTGAAAAATGATCCTATTTGAGTGCTGGGTTCTTGTAAAAAATGTGTCTCAGATACTCAGCCTCTCTCAGTTCTCTTATTTAGAGTCATTTTAGTTCCCCAGCTTCAGGTGGCCTAAAAGAAGTAGCAGATCTTGCCAGCAGCCATCACCACACAAGAAAGGAAAATTCCAGTATTGAGATGGCAACTGTCAAAATTCACCAAAGGGCCAAGGTTCACCATGAATTATTTGCAGAGTTTAGAATAGAGACTGGATCTTCAAATATTTCTTACTTTAGAGAAACATTTACAAAAAAGGTAAATCTTACCACCCAATGCATTGCAAAATGCCTTTTATAAGAGAAGCTCCAATTACTTTGCATTTGTGTCTCTATCTATGTGTGGAAAATTACCCTGAGGGATCTCTGTGGAAAATACTAAAAATCTCCAGAGCTATACCTATCAAACATTATTATTTATATGATCACCATATCTTATCAAAATGCAGGTAGAGATATGACAAGGCAGAGGGATGGCTGCCAGGTGTTCTTTTGGACACGCACCCTGATGACACAAATGCCATTGGTACAAGGATCCCATTTTGTGTAGTTACATGGGCAGAGTCTGGCAAGCTACCCATGGCGTATTCGATATGCCAAAAATAGCACAATAAGTCTCACAGTGGAGACATTACTGGTGCCCGCTCAAGCCAATTGATGAGCAATGGGATGACAGTGACAGTGATACAGTGATACATGGACTGGAGCGATAGCACAGTGGGTGGGGTGTTTGCCTTGAACACGGTCGACCCAGGTTGAATTCCTCTGTCCCTCTCAGAAAGCCCAGCAAGCTACCAAGAGTATCCCGCCCACACTATATGCTACCTGGGGCATATTTGATATACCAAAAACAGTAACAAGTCTCACAATGGAGATGTTACTGGTGCCCACTCGAGCAAATCGATGAGCAACAGGATGACAGTGATACAGTGATACATTTTGGAAATAAACTTTAAAACAATTTTTTAACAATTTTAAAAAAATCTTTACTTTTCCATGACAATTCCTTTGGGGAATGATAAATGACCATGCTTTTAGTTATAAAATCACTATGTACACAAGAGTCATTTTAGGAAAAATGGCTATCATAATAACAATTCTTTTGATTTTCAAGCCTAGTCAATTAAAATTCACTGATAGCTTCTTCAGATTTGTTTTTCTATCACAATGAGAAATATCACACAGCAAGTGAAACAGGGATTAATCATTTCACCAGACAAAGGAGAATATCGAATTATTACAGAAGTCTGTGTAAGGATAAAGATTAGGTGAAATTCACACAGCACTATTCTGATGGGCTGAAAGCAAATTAAAAACTGTGTAAGGGATCTGGACTGTTAAGTAAATTCAGGGTCTATTTCCTTAGGTCTTACAAAAATAAGACAGCTGAGGACTATTATATGATGACGCTTCCTTATCTGAATCTCTGTTGCTTAGTTGTAAATTGAGGCTACTTCACTGTGCCAAAATTACTTGCATCCTGCATGCAGAAGTGGACTGTTTCTTTCTTATTGATGGGATTTCAAATACCTGTAGTCATGCAGGGAGTGAGTTTTTATAACTCTTGAAATCTTGAGTGTATTCTTGAGGCAAAAAAAAAAATCCTATAAAATTTATTTTTTAATTTTGTTTTTGTTTTTAATTTAATTTTATTTTTATAAAGTTGTTGACAATAGTTCATTACAGATAATATTTAAACACCTATCCCACCACCATCCACCTTCCCACCATCATAAGAGGAAAGTGTGTGAGGATTGATGCATTTTATCCTGGAGCCATTTTAGCCCTTGTATAAAAGATTACAACCATACATGTTAAAACCAAACAAATGTGTGCTAAGTTTTGGCACATCAGTGGGCTAGAGTATAAGAGATCTTCCAGCCGTGCACCCAGGACATTCTGTGTCGCTCTCTTTCAGGAGCTTTTTCCTATAAACTTTACAGAGCTGGTTTAATTCATTCTTATTGTTCTATCATTTATGCCAATCATATATTACTTTTTAAATCCTAGATGAGTTTTATCTTTTTAATTCTTAAGTGATAACTACAACTCAAATTAATTTAAGTCAAAAAAGGAAGGTCTTTTTTTTTTCCAGACTTATCAAAACTTGAAAATGGTACTATGGGGGATAACTGAATTTAATCAATCAAATAATGTCCTCATAACTTGATTCTTTTTCATCTCTGAGTTCTGCTATTTTACTGTGCACTGATTTGAAGTAGAGTTTTTCTACACTGAGTCAAAATCATCAGAGTACTTATTTTTCTCAATTTTTCACCCAAGAAATGCAATTGAGCTCATTGGCTGAACTTGCACCAGAAGTCAATTTCTGATATATTCATATAGTTGGTCAACTAAGTCATCTTTAATTCCTTTTATTGACTTAATACTAGTTGCACAGCTGTCTTTTTAAGAGTACCATTTCACATCTCTTCAAATACCCAAGTATATACACCACAGCCACCACGAAAGTAACCACGATTCCTTCACCATAATCATTTGGGCTCCCTCCTCTCCTTTGGTCTTTTCTCCCTCCCATCCCCTCTGACAGTTACAGCTCTGAGGTCCGAGTTCATGGATTTCTTTCCATTGGTTTTGTCTGCTCCCATGTTCTGCAGAAGTCAATTTGTCGATCAAGCTCTGCACATATGAGAATGAAATAAAAGATGGGGAAATCATGATTTTCAAGGAACCAAAACTGGGAGATGTGAGGAGACTCACTAGCTGGGCACAGATACAGATGTCCATCCTCTCTAAGACTATCCTTTGAGGTTAGGATATTAGGATTTCCTAATATCCCTGAAATCCTGCCACAGAGGGGAGCATGCCTTATGTAATGGTCAGGAATACTTGATTGCTTCACCTCCATTTTTGGACACCACAGGAGGTAAGAAAGAGAAAAGCAGTAGTACATAGATTTTTACCTTTATGATTATGGCTTTTTTCTTTTTTTTTAACATTTATAAACACGAAAAAGTCTCAAAACAAATTGGGATAAATGTCCACACACACTTCTTTAGAAGTCTTCTTCTTAAACTAATATTTTATAATATTAGGTTATTCTTAATGGTAGATACTTGTCATCAGGGAAATTAAATTTTTTAAAGTATTGTTAAGATTTCAAAAGCAATTATGATATCAGAATAAAAGATTCAAAATTTTATATCCATGAAATATATATAGTAAGACAGGTCTTCATTCAATAAACTAAATGAACCCAGACAACAGAAAATTAAAGCAAAGGACATACAAAAAGAGGAGAAAGAGAAATGTAAAAATGTATATTTTATAAAGTTCCAAGTTCTATAATACATTGAGCATGCTAAATGTTCTGCTTCATTGGAATAAGATGCAAACTAGCACTTTTACTGTAGCATAAGTTGACAAGCAATTCATTTGAAAGAACATTTCTAGAAGAAGGTGATAATGTTGTTAAATTAATGGCTCTATAATGGAGAAAATTATAGCTCTGTTGGCACCAAATCATTTCTCCCTAATCGATGTTAATTATGAGATATCCAGAAGTCATTAACTCAGTTCTTGGGGTCTCTGGTTGAATCAAGTCGATCTGATTCCAGAGAGTAAAACATCTCTAAGTCAAGAGAGTGAATGGAGTAAATTGTGAGTCTATTTCAGAGAGAGAGAAAGGAAGAGAGTATTTAGAGAGCACATTAAATGTTCTGCATGTTTGCTCTTCAAATCATTTATTAATAATTGAATTGAAACATTGCTTCTGTCTAATAAAATATGCTACAAGACCATGCTTCTAAAATTTAGTGACCATTTGAGCAGTTTCAGTTTCTTAAGATTCATCAAAAAGAAAAGCCCATTAAAAATAAAATCTAAAAATAAGCTTTTAAGGAGAAAAAATTAAGCTTTTAAGCTAACTCAGAAAATATTAAAAGGTGGATAGCACCCTAAGGAGACCAGAATTTTGTTTAGTGAATTCCCAATACCTAGTGTAATAATTGTGTATTGGTTCCTGAAGCTGCTGTTATATGAATGCAGACTTTAAGCAACCAAAATTTATGCTCTCACAGTTCTGGAGACTGTGAGTCTGAAATCAGGAGTCAGCCCAATTGGTTATTGTACAGGCTCTTATATATTCTCTTCTCTCCTAGGTTCTGATGATAGTAGGAAAGTCTCGGTATTTCTTTTTAGATGGGTGACTCTTTCAATGTCTGCCTTTACCTACACATTTTTTCTGTGTTTTGTTTCTCTATGTTCTCTTCTCTTCTTATTGGGACATTGATCATTGGGTTTGGAGCCACTTTAATCCAGATAATTTTATCTTAAATAATTGGTCAAAAGTTTATTTCCAAATTAGTCACATTTTAAGATTCTGAAAATCAATATACAAAATCAATATACAACTTCTATTATTTGGCACTTACCTCAGAGAAATACTGAAATAGCCCGTGTTTTATTTTAAAATAATATTAGCATATTCATCTTTATTTTGATACATTCATTTTGACTTATTGAGTAAATTGTTTGGTGAATTTAATTTTAATTAAAACACTGTCAATTAAAGTTCAAATTATTAGGATGTAAAAATATATTTAGAATAAATGCTGGTAGCAAAGAGCTTTAAGTTTTAGTCACAAGAACCAAATTCTCAAGTTATTATATAACTTTAAAAGGTATTATTCTAGAATACCATGTTTAAATATAGTCAATTTTCCTATAACTTCACCCCTATTACATCTATTCGTATATTTTCTCCTCAACTAGAATGACTATGTAATAATACAGCTTGTGAAGTGTTGCAAATCTGGTGATGTACTAGACTGGCTTGTATTAAAAGGTGTAGAGAAGGACATCAGGACAGAAAAAGCTTATTGTCTCATAGTTTCATATAAATCATAATATACTCTGGTTTATTCATCAGGATCAAATCTCACAGTACTTTAATCCTGAACTTTTAATATGCACAATTATTACGGGCAATTGAAGCAATAAACTATTGACTGGAATGAAATGTCGAGGATGAAAAAGCTAAATAATAATGGAGCAGCAGAAATAATGAACCACTATCACGTGAGTTTCTTCCAAGGTGAGAATCTTCTTGGGAAGCTAATAATGTGCTGTGATCCCTGAATAGATCAGGCAGAATAGGTCAAGCTCTAGAACTCATGCGTGTTGTACACTTGGATACAGAGGAATTTCTGCTCACGGGTGTCCCCCAGCAGACTTTTCCCCAGGGGAAATAACTGCCTGAGAAGTGCCTCTCGGCAGCATGCAATGCAGGGCTGAGCATTTGAAGGATGCTGTTTCATTAGGGAGTGTGGCAAGAACAAACAAGGATCAAGAAGCCCAATACTTTCTTCTTTCAGTTCTTTTCAATGTTCTCCATTAAAGTTGAACAGAGAGATAGCTTAGCGGGTAGGGTGTTTGCCTTGTACTCGGCTGACCCGGGTTCGATTCCTCTGCCCCTCTCAGAGAGCCCGGCAAGCTACCGAGAGTATCTCGCCCCGCAGGGCAGAGCCTGGCAAGCTACCCATGGCATATTTGATATGCCAAAAACAGTAACAACAAGTCTCACAATGGAGACATTACTGGTGCCCGCTTGAGCAAATCGATGAGCAACGGGATGACAAATTATAGCAATAGGACCCAGTTTAGAATCCAGTTATATTTTCATATGACAGACAATGAAGTAGGGATTTGGAGCTACAAATTGATAACTGATCTATCAAAACATTCATTTTCTTAATTTGAAAATAGAATTTAGTTATTTCTCTACAACTGACTGAGATCTCTCTAGATCTAGATCTCTCTAGCTCTTACCAAGTGCAAAGGAAGCATCATAAGATTGAATTCCTCATAGGTTTACATGGGATGTGTTCGAATCTTTACACTTTATGTAGTGACTTCTAATACTCAACCTATTACAAAGCCTTGTGACTTTAGTATGAATAATACTGAAAAATATCAAGGCATAGATAATTAATTTAAACACAATTAAAGAATTATATAAATAATGTGAGAATTTTAGTGCTATTGTTATAATGCTAATAGTATTTTAATATGATTTTATTGATTTGCCACTATTTACATGCTTTAAGATTTCAGACGTTTAGCTTTGCATGTGTGTAAATCTCATCACACCTACCAGAAAAATCCCGATACCATCACACTACCAAAATGACCACTCATTCCTTCCACCCCTTCCTTCTTTTCCCCTGGTAACCAACATATTTTTAGGAAATTCTAAGAGTTATTTCCATTGTGCTTTGACAGTTCATTTGCATTGGCTATTTATTTTTAACTATTTTTTCACTTCATGCCTTTATTACTTTTGATGACAGCATTATTATTTTTTGATAAATGTTAACACAAGGAACATACAGCTTGTATTAAACATCTTTTTATGAACTAGTAGTATTTTCTTTGTATGATCTTACTAATTGCTAAATATTTACCTTGAAGTTAAGTATTATCATCCCCATTTTATTTATTTAAGGAAACCCAGACTTTGAGTTCATAACTTGTCAGTCATTATAAAGCTAATAAATAATTAAGCTATTGTATTTATGCATTCACGTATATGATTCATTTGGTATCCATAAAGCCCCCTTATAAAGTAGTACTAATAATGAGAAAATATTTTTAAAATAGTTGTACTATTGAGACTATGTGACTCTTCTTCCTTTTACTTTTAAGTCAAAGAACAATTTTAAGTCTTGTACACTTAGATTAGATAAAATACTGTCACTGTCACTGTCATCCCGTTGCTCATCGATTTGCTTGAGCAGGCTCCAGTAATGTCTCCACTATAAGACTTGTTGTTACTCTTTTTAGCATATCGAATACGCCACAGGTAGCGTGCCTGGCTTTGCTGTGCAGGGGAGATACTCTGGGTAGCTTGCCGGGCTCTCCGAGAGGGGCGGAGGAATCAAACCTGGGTCGGCAGCATGCAAAGGCAAACGCCCTACCCACTGTGCTATCACTCCAGCCTTAGATAAAATATATCAAGAATTATTATTTTCTAATAGCATGTCACAACTTATGATGTCTATAATACACACTTATAGAAACAAACTTATAAGCACCTATTTCATTCACCTTTTACTTCACCTTTTTGTTTCCACATTCCATTTTTCTCAGACCCTCTTTGATATCTTTTTTAAACATTTGCTTTATTTTAAATTTTTTTTGTGTGTGTGACACACCATGATTTATAATTATAATGATAGTTTCTTTTTTTAATTTAATCACCATGAGATACAATTACAACGTTTTCATGATTGAGCTTCAGTCATACAATGATCGAACTTTCTGCTGCTACTATTGATCCACAGAAAATTCACTACTAGTATTCAGAGAAAGGAAAAGAAAAGAAGTATCTAGGGGCTGGAGCGATAGCACAGCAGGTAGGGCATTTGCCTTGCACGCAGCGACCCAGGTTCGAATCCCAGCATCCCATATGGTCCCCTGAGCACCGCCAGGAGTAATTCCTGAGTGCATGAGCCAGGAATGACCCCTGTTCATTGCCGGGTGTGACCCAAAAAGCAAAAAAAAAAAAAAAAAAAAAAGAAAAGAAAAGAAGTATCTAGTGATTATTTCCATAGTTTTAACAAAATGGATCAATGACAGAAATTATTTTTTAAAATTTTATTGATTCACCGTGAGATATCGTTACAAGCTTTCGTGTCTGAGTTAGAATCACAATGATCGAATACCCATCCCTCCACCAGTGCACATTCCCCACCACCAATATCCCCAGTATACCCCCACCTTCTCCACCCTCCCCCTGCCTCCATGGCAGACAATATTCCCCATACTCTCCCTCTATTTTGGGGCATTATGGTTTGCAATGCAGATACTGAGAGGTTATCATGTTTGGTCCTTTATCCACTTTCGGTCCACATCTCCCATCCTGACCGATTCCTCCAACCATCATTTTCTTAGTGATCTCTTTTTTATTCCAGCTGTCCTCTCCTCACCGACTCGTGACGCAGGCTTCCAACTATGGAGCAATGTTCCTGACCCTTCTATCTACTGTCCTTGGGTGTCAGCCTCATGTGATGTTATTCTATACTCCACAAATGAGTGCAGTCCTTCAATGTCTGTCCTTCTCTTTCTGACTCATTTCACATAACATGATTCTGTATAAATTTTTTTTCATAAAAAATGTTTTGAATTTTATTTTTCAAAAAAAATTTTGAAAAAAAAACTCTGCCGAAGGAGTTCAGCAGAGTGGGTGATTGCCTTGCACATGGCTGAACCAGATTCAATCCCTGACACCACTTATGGTCCATTAAGTCTGCAAGATGTGTTCCCTGAGCAGAGTCATGAGTAAGCCCTGAGCACAGCCAGGTGTGGCCTAAGAACCAGGAAAAAAAAGAAATGTGTTTTACATGTACATTGTATGCTAGGCTAAAACTATAACAATAAACAAAATTTAAAAGACCATAACTATCCCAGGGTTAAAGTCTAATGTGATAAACAAATAATCAAAATAATAGTTTATTATGTATCTGAAGGTGATATAGAGGAAAAAATAAAGCTGTAAAGGAGAAGTGAGAATTTGTAGAGATTGCAGTTTTAATGTGAAGTTGCGAAGTCTCACTGAGAAAGTGACATTTGAGCAAAGACTACATTTATTCAAAGATAAAGTGAGTCATGCTGGTATCTGGAGAAAGCCAAACAAAGTTAATCAGACATCTCTTAAGGATCCCTGGGATCCTCTTAACCTCCTCTATGCATTGTTCTATTCTGTATAGACTCTTATTTAATTTATTTTCCACTGCCTCAGGGATTCCTGTTGATTCTGCTGCAGAACTCTGGACATCTAACCCATAAGTGTGCATGTTCTAAGTGCAAAGAATCAAAACCTAAATTTCAGCCAATGCAAGAGAACTCTGTAGATAAATTCTTCTCCCTCTATGTCCTCCAGAAACAGTTACTTAAGAACGCAGTGCAATTACATGAACCATAAATTGTACTAAATGAAAGCCAGATCAATATGTCCTTGCATTAGTTTGCCCTCTTGTACTGCATTGCTCTTCATGCCCCTGGAATTGAACTCCTTCAAAATATCACAGAGGCCTCTGTTATATGCCTCTGTTTCCGTAAAGCCCAAACTAAGGCATGCAAGATAAAAAGAACTGCAAGTTTCTGAGGCGTAATTCTGATAGGCATGCTAAAGAATAGCAAGAAGGTTATTATGGTAAGACAAATTTGAATAATGGGAAGAATAGAAATGATTAATAGAATTAAATCAGAGAAGTAATAGAGGATTAATAATGTTAGATATTATTCTCATTAAAGAAGTTAAACTTTGGTTCTGGTTGAGATAGGAAGTTATTGATATGATCTGATTTGTTATTGGTACATCTCTATGAATCCTATGTTAACACAAGACTGAAACAGAACAAGGAAGAGCATTTGAGATATTAGTGAAGGGAGGCAGGCATTGTGCTGGTGGGTGTGGTGTTGGGTTTGATGTATACATGAGAGTATCATTAATGACATTATAAATAACACAGTATTAATAAAGATGGGAGATGGGAGAGTCTTAGGTTTCATTCTAAGAATTCCATCTCACTACCCCACCCCAATTACCAATGGTGAATGGTAACATTGGAAACCAGAATCCAATAACTCAGGAAGGGTCATTCCAAAGTTTGCTTCCTTTCCTACTAGGTATATATCAGAAAAGCATGAATCAGAATTTCTAAGACCCAAGAAATTCTAATTAAGCAAAATTTGACCTCATTCTTGTTCCACTGCTTCATTATATTTTCCCCAGATAGTTATTTTATTTTTCATTATATATGTATATTATTTTCACATTCCATTCATTTTTATGTGAAAATTTATTTTATGAATTATATTATGAATTTGGAATTATACTTTTCCTTCTCCTTTGAAAAATAATAAATTAAATACTTTAATTTTTTAAAGTAAACTTTATACATGTATCATCTATTTAATAACCACAAAAATGGAGTATACTATTTACTTACTGCTAATAAGTTTAAATTTTCCTATTACATAACCCATAATAACTTACAAATAAATATTCTAGTTCTGTAATACCTTGGAAGTTGAAGTGACCCAGAACATTACAAACCATGGAGACCAAAAGTAAGGAACTGGGATATAGAAAATCAGGAGATAGTATGCAAAGACATGTACTCAATATTCATCTAACTTTTACAATCTGCAAAGAATCTTATATGTATGCATTAAACTGTAAGAAGAACGTCTCTCTATTCCTCAAAGTCCTAAAACACCAGTAACAGCATGATTACAATAAATAATTTGAAGTCAAAGACACATTCCAAGTGGCTTAAAACAAGCTAGACAAAAAAAAAAACAACAAAAAAAAACCACCAGGCCAGACAGTATGATTCCAATATCCAAAGCTCAATTCCTCCCGAAATTGCTCTTAACCATCCCTAGTGAACTGATTTGATAGCTCGCCATTGGCAGCTATTTATTGGTGGTTTTCAGTGATTCAGTGATTTGTGGCAACTCATACACCCCCAACAAGAGAAACCCATTTATTCGAGCACTTATGCAAAAGGACAAAAATCTGACTCCCCAGTGATGTGCCAGCCCAAGCAATTAGCTAGAACAAGTTCAAAGCCACAAGACCTTTTCTTGTCTTGAAAAGACCCTGGTAGGACCTGCTGTTTCCTGCACACACAGCTTTCACATGTGAAGAGCTTTAAAATGGTAGTTCAAAAAAAGGCAATTTTGTAAAAGAGAAAACTCTGTAGCCCTGTTCTTCACCTGCTATATCCATTTAGTCTTAGAGATGCTACTTATATACATAAATTCAGAATATCAATAGACAGATGTTTCTCAGAGCGAAGTAGCTTTCATTCATTAATTGAATTGGAACTTTGGTACAAAAGACCAATTTTCCAGGTGCTGTCCTATATATTCCTGATATAGTGGGAAACAAGATAAGAACATACTTGTCTTCCTTGGGAAAATATAAGAACATTAAAACCAAATACTGCACAAGTGGTTACAAAAGAATGTGTGATAGATAGATGAGGTGAGAGTAATGAATTGTAAGCAAATAGACATACAGAGAATTTTGTAACAATATGTGAGGTAATAGCAGTCTCCTAGAAGTCGTGCTCTAATTTATTTCTAAAACAGAGGTAAGTCCTGGCTAGATAGTGAGACAAGGTTTAGAGAGCACAAGAGAGCAATATAGGTGGAAGCATAAAATGCTCAGGATGCTTATGAAGATTGAAGAGAGGACCTGGAGAAAGGACTAGAGAAGTTATTTAAGGTCTTGTGGAGTAAGAGAATTCCAGATCATATTTTAAAGGTAATCTGATACCCCTTGAGGGATTTGAAGCTTGAGAAGGAAGTAATTATACTTGTTTGTTAAAATGCTCCCCAGATGCTGTGGAGAACCACTGGGAAGACCCATATAAAAATTATTTTGAAGAATTCAAGAGAGAGATGATAAAGGATTGGACGAACAAAAATAAAAAGTGGAAATGGAGGTGGAGAAAAATGTAGGGATTTGAAAAAATAAGAGTTAACACTTGACTTAATATGGGGGTTAAGAAGAAGAAAGAGGGTTAATGAGCACCACCAAGAGTAATTCCTGAGTGCAGAGCCAGGAGTAACCTCTGAGCATTGCCAGGTGTGGCTCAAAGCCTCTCTATACAAAAAGAAGAAAGACGGTTCAGGATTATTCCCATGAGAAAATTAAGAAATTGTACTGATAATGAAAATAGGAACAATTACTAAAGAATAAGGCAAACACCTTTATATCCATTCAGCAATAAATTCTCTTGAAGCAAATCTTCTCATTCATGAAGGTGGCATGGCATATTGACATCAAGACATAGGCATTACTCAAGTGGAATCCTGATTACATAATCCTGTGACAAGTATTCACCTTCTAACTCACCTAGAGAAGCTTAATCTTCCATAATCTAAATCATTTCTCTGTGTTTCAATATTATTGGGCTAGTAATATAGTAGACACACAAAAGCAATAATGCTTTATTATTACAATAATATTGTGATAATCTTGCAACATACAAAAGTAATAATAATGTGAAAATTTTGACTACATATTAGCTAATTATCACTTGTCACTTGTCATACCATTGCTCATCGAGTTGCTTGAGCAGGTGCCAGTAACTTCTCTATTGGTCCCTGTCACATGTTAGTGTAGCCCAATGGCGTCTGCTCACTCCAGGTACAGGAAGAGCCTCAAACCATTGGTTCAGGGTCTTGATGAAGAATTCTGAGCATCTCCTAGATGGGCAGCCACGCAGTCTTTTGATGTCCCATGGAATCCAGTCGCTAACAGCTCTAGTCCAGTGGTCATCTCCAAAGCACATTACATGTCCGGCCATCTGATTTTTGACACCTTGGCAAACTAGACAGCATCCCTGATTTTTGACTGTCCGTAGAGGTCAGAACTCTTGATTCCTTCTCTCACTTGAGTGAAACGTGAAACTCCAAGCATAGCTCTTTCAATTCCTCTTTGGGATACCCGAATATTGTTCTCATCCTGTTTGCGTAGGGTCCGGGTCTTTGAGGCGTATGTTAGTGCAGGAAGAATGGTGGGGTTGAAAAGATGTGCCCAGAGCCAGAGGTTCTTCATCCTATTAACCACTTCTTCGATGCTCTTGAAAGTGGTCCACGCTGCTCTCTTCCTCCTGAGCAGCTTCCTCCTGTGCATCTCCCCCTCTATGGTTCACTGCCTCATCGTGGCGTGGGGGTGGCAACAGTGCCAACCTGTGAAGAGCAAACCAACAGGTGTCGCCCAGAGATGCAGGCAGGTGCAGGGCTTGACTCTTTGCATAGACTGTCGATCTAGCCAGTACTTTTTCTACATGAGCAGCACATCCATGCACAAGGTGTGTGGTGTGTTTGTTACAACATGCAGATTGTTACAATATGCCACCTGCACAGCAAAACCTGGCAAGCTACCTGTGGCGTATTCAATAATGCAAAAAAAAAGTAACAAAAGTATTAGCTAAAAATGACCTGGTTTAAATATTTCAAAATTGAGCTGCAATAACATCCACAAAGTCACTTTGCAAGCTGGTCACTGCTTTTTAATGATTTGATTGACGTCACATGGTGTCTAGTGCAACCAGCTATTTTTATATATCTATTGAAAATGCAGCAGCTATGTCTCCTCTGAATTAGATCACAAAGCAGCAGTGGAACGTGTGCTTCAGCTGTAAGGCAGATAGGTGAGCAGACTTCTAGGTTATGTTAGAAAGGATAGAGGCATTTTTCAGTCAGCAGTGAATGCAGTTAGGAATTGTGCGAATCCTGACTTTTTCCCCCCTTTCATTTTTGATAGCATTGTAAAGTGGAAAGAATGAATGCATTTTGCTTTGTTCATCTGCAAATAACTACAAGGAAGCCAAGCACAATACATAGAGCAAACTAACCCTTAGGAGAGCAGTCATATTGTCCATGCAGAAATTGAGAGGAAAGAGCCTTATATATTTGATGCTATTTGCTCTAATTTTCCCCAAATTTCCTTCATGAAAAGGAAAGCAGAGGACAAGATTAGGAGTCCAGGAGATTATCTGAACCCCAAGCCTCTTTAGAGAAACTTTGTATCTTTTAAGGCTGTGGTTATTGAGAATTTCTCCAATTAATGATATTGATGTGTCTGTAGGTAAGAATCTTGGGACTAGAAACCTTTATGAAAAGCACATGGCAGCAGCTTAACTCACATTTGTACCTTCAGCAAGAAATATAAAGTAGCAGCATATGTTCATGTGCTTTCATATTTTGATTAGAGATAAAGAAATGATCAAACACTACATAACATATGTTCCAGAAATAGTCTCTTAATTTTGATTAAAAAGATATTGTATGCAATTTTAAATACACATTTTTCTGTTGCAGCCTTATTAATTTATAAAGTTTGGGAATGAGGTGGAAATAAATAAATATTAATAAATATTCAAATTTTGTGACTCTACATTGTCTTTCGAGATAACAGACATTTCAGAAAGACCCTTTGTTTGCTCGACTGTATAGTATGACTGCATTTTATAAATTCTGAATTTTAAGTTACAGACAATGATCTCAGTTCCCAAATGTCATGCGTCATGATGAATTGGCTTTTTAATTTTTA
Source organism: Sorex araneus (assembly GCF_027595985.1). Taxonomy (NCBI): domain Eukaryota; kingdom Metazoa; phylum Chordata; class Mammalia; order Eulipotyphla; family Soricidae; genus Sorex; species Sorex araneus. Next base: position 127,739,987 of record NC_073302.1, on the reverse strand, counting down.
AAGCAATCACTTTCCCTTGTTTCCAAAATGTCAACTATTTGATGTCCTGATAACAAAGCTGTGCAAAGCTCATTATCATTCATTTTTGCAGAAATAACATTATTTAATGGGCAATTCTTCCAATGTTTATTTCATATGTAAAAGCCTGTGCTCTTTTCCTAATACTCTGATTGCCTAAATGGAGTCAGCTTTAAGTTAATCAATAAGTTTTTTATACAGAAATTTAGTATATTTGAAATTATTTATTTTAAGGCACCTATATTGCTAAAATCAGAGTTAAGAATGTCAATTAAATGCCTAATTAATCCCTTATTATCAATTTTCCTTTTGTTCTAGGCATACAGATATTTATTTGCCCTTTTGGAAAGTGAAGGTAGAGCAGCGAATAAAAAAGAATTGAAAGACTCATGAATTTTTCTTCATTAATATCCTTATTTGACAAAACTTACATAAGAATTGCACCCTATAGTTCATCAAATAATATTAAAGCAATAATAAAAACCATGCTCTTTTGGCTTTTTTGTTGTTATATTTTCACCAAAACTCAAGTGGAAATACTGATGAAGTGCACAAAAATTAAACCAAGGTTGTTTATAGGTTTATTGATCTGTGTATAAATGTACTCATTCATTCACTAAAAAACATATATTTGGAGTTTCTATTAAGTTTTAGCATGTGGCAAGGTGACAAGTACAAGGAAAGCAAAGCACACTTTTGGTTTGAGGAGTTGGAATTTAAGGTTGGAATAAATTATATTATTATTGTAATTAATAACAATAGATTAAAGACAAATTTCTTCCTCTTTTTGTTTTTTGCTTTTTGGGTCATACCCGGCGATGCACAGGTGTTGGTCTTGACTTTGCACTCATAAATTACTCCTGGTGGTGCTCAGGGGACCATGTGGAATGTTGGGAATCAAACCCAGGTAGTCCACATGCAAGGTAAACGCCCTACACGCCGTACTATTGCTCCAGCCCCTTAATTTCTTCTTTATGGACATTACCTTGAAACTAATTTCCTGAGTTTCTGTAAATTATTATTACAGAATGATGAGAAGCTTTCCCTAAATTATTATCTAAATTGTCCTAACAAATATTTCTTTTCCTTAATTTATATCACTATTCAGTTCCAACTTCTCTATTTCAGTGTGTGCTCAATGACATAAGGCACTGTGCCTTCTATATTCAATAATGCAAATAGATATAGAAATATAACAGTTATCCTCATCTAAGTATATGCAAATTGCCACATTTCAGTAAACTATTTCCTGATTTTCTTTTTTATCTTTTAGGAAGTTGAGAAGACATTTTAGCTACTTCTAATGGTTCTAAGCTGTTATTTTTTATGTTATTATTATTACAGAGAAAGCATGCAACTTAAAAGGTGACTTAATTTGTAAGTAAAATCAAACAGGAAGATTCAAAAGTCCTTTTTCCCTGCACTCAGGGACAAGAATAAATACGGTCATAGCAGATATGTATCAAATGTCTCAGAAATGTCGAAAAAACACGTTGGTAATGTGGGTACCATCAGGCCCTAGATAGATTAAAAGGTGTCACTGTAGCTCAAAGGAATACTTCCACTGCATGCCTTTTAAATACTTGAAATGTGTTTTCTTCCTACTTGTGTATATACTCACACAGGTAAATTTGCATTAGAATATCTTAGGCCCACCTTAGCTTCTTCAAGCTTCTCTGTTATATGACTCTCCTCAAGACAAGATGTTCTAAAATCCTGTTATTTCCTATCACCAGCCAAGCCATTGCCATTATGTTCTCCAACCTTCCTCCCCCCTTACCATCTTTCCTACCAATTTGTATGCCTATAATCTTCTTCTTTCCATATTCTCTATCCCCTCTCTCTTCATAAGCACTTAAAATTCTCTGGGAAGCTACGTTTGTTAAAGCAAAACAAACCAACAAATAGAAAAAGAAAACTCATGTATTATGAGAACAAAATGGGGGCTCCAGAGAGATATGTGGAAAAATCAAGTAACAGGTGATCAGCAATATGGTTAAATATGACAAATTTTGATAAGAACCATAATGATTTATATAGAAAATATAAAATTATGTTATTCTCTTAAACCTAGTGTCACCAATCAATATTGTTTCAATAAAAAATATTTTATTTTTTCTTAATTTTTTTAAATTTTATTGAATCACTGTGAGATAGTTACAAGATTTTGTGTTTGGGTTACAATCAAACAATAATCAAACAACCCTCCACCAGTGCACATTCCCCACCACCAATATCCCAGGTATACCTTCCCTTTCCCACCCTCCCCCTGCCTCCATGGCAGACAATATTCCCCATACTCTCTCTCTCTACTTTTGGGCATTATGGCTTGCAACACAGACACTGAGAGTTTATCATGTTTGGTCCATTATCTACTTTCAGCATGCATCTCCCATCCTGACCGATTCCTCCAACCATCATTTCCTTAGTGATTCCTTATCTATTCCAGCTGTCCTCTCCTCACCCACTCATGGGGCAGGCTTCCAAATATGGAGCAATCTTTCTGACCCTTCTATCTACTGTCCTTGGGTGTCAGCCTCATGTGATATTATTCTATACTCCACAAATCAGTGCAGTCCTTCTATGTCTGTCCCTCTCTTTCTGACTCATTTCACATAGCATGATACTCTCCATGTCTATCCATTTATAAGCAAATTTCATGACTTCATCTCTCCTAACAGCTACATAGTATTCCATTGTGTATATGAAGTTTCTTTAACCAGTCATCTCTTCTAGGGCACTTGGGTTGTTTCCAGATTTTGGCTATTGTCAAAAGTGCTGCAATGAACATATAGATACAGATGTCATTTCTACTGTGCTTTTTTGCATCCTCGGCATATATTCCCAGAAGTGGTATTGTGGGGTAATATGAAAGCTCAATTTCTAGTTTTTGAGGGACTGTCTATACTGTTTTTCAGAAAGTCTGGACCAGTCAGCATTCCCACCAACAGTGAAAGAGCGTCCCTTTTTCCCAACATCCACGCCAGCACTGGTTGCTTTTGTTCTTTTGAATGTGTGACAGTCTCTGTGGTGTGGGATGATATCTCATTGTTGTTTTGATTTGCATCTCCCTGATGACAAGCAATGTGGAGCATTTTTTATGTGCCTTTTGGCCATTTGTATTTCCTTTTTGAGGAAACTTCTGTTCATTTCTTCTCCCCATTTTTTGATGGGGTTGGAGGTTTTTTTCTTATATAATTCTACTAGAGACTTGTATGCCCTGGATATTAATCCCTTATCAGATGAGTATTGGGTAAATATTCTTTCCCTTTCTGTGGGCTCTTTCTGTATTTTGGTCACTGTTTCTTTTGAGGTGCAGAAGCTTCTTAGTTTGATATAGTCCCATTTGTTTATATTTACTTCTACTTGCATAGTCAGTGTTGTTTCATCTTTCCTAAAAGATGATTTTAGCTTCCATGTCATGGAGAGTTCTGCCTACATTTTCCTCTATGTACCTTATAGATTCATGCCTCATATTGAGGTCTTTAGTCTGCTTTGATCTGACTTTTGTGCCAGGCATTAGACAGAGGTCAGAGTTCATTTGTTTTGCAGGTAGGTATCCAGTTTTCCCAGCACCACTTGTTGAAGAGACTTTCCTTGTTCCACTTCATATTTCTTGTTCCTTTGTCAAAGATTAAGTGGCCATATACTTGGGGGTCTATAACAGGATATTCAACTCTGTTCCATTTGTCTGCAGGTCTGTTTTTAGCCTAATACTGTGCTGTTTTAATTACTACTGCTTTGTAGTAGAGTTTGAAGTTGGGGAAGGTGACGCCACCCATCTTATTTTTCCCAAGGATTGCTTTAGCTATCCGTAGGGGTTGATTGTTCCATATGGATTTCAGGAGTGTTTTGTCTATTTCTTTGAAAACTGTCATGGGTATCCTAATAGAGACTGCCTTAAATTTGTATAGTGCTTTGGGCGGCATTGCCATTTTGATCATGTTAATTCTCCCTATCCATGAGCAGGGGATGTGTCTCCATTTCCTAGTGTCCTCTTTTATTTCTTGAAGTAGTGTTTTGTAATTTTCCTTGTACAGGTCCTTCACCTCTTTGGTTAAGCTGATTCCAAGGTACTTGATTTTCTGAGGTACTATTGTGAATGGGATTGTTTTATAAATGTCTTTTTCTTCTCATTCATTATTTGTATATAAGAAAGCCATGGACTTTTGGGTGTTGATTTTGTAGTCTGCCACTTTACTATATTGACCTATTGTTTCTAGGAACTTTTCTGTAGAGTTTTCAAGGTTTTCTAATCATCTGCAAATAATGATAACTTGACCTCTTCCTTTCCTATCTGTATGCCCTTGATATCTTTTTCTTGTCTAACTGCTATGGCCAGGATTTCCAGTACTATATTGAATAGGAGTGGCGAAAGCTGGCAACCTTGTCTTGTACCCTATCTTATAGGGAAGACTTAGTTTTTCCCCATTGAGAATGACACTTGCCATGGGCTTGTGGTAGATGGCTTTGACTATATTGAGGAAAGTTCCTTCAAGGCCCATTTTGCTGAGAGTTTTCACCATAAAATGGGTGCTGGATTTTGTCAAATGCTTTCTCTGCATCTATTGATATGATCATCAGTATCAGTATCAGTCATTCCGTTGCTCATTGATTTGTTCGGGTGGGCACCAGTAACATCTCTCATTGAAAGACTTATTGTTACTGTTTTTGGCATATCCAATACGCACGGGTAGCTTGCCAGGCTCTGCCGCGCAGGCTCGATACTCTTGGTAGCTTTCCAGGCTCTCCGAGAGGGGCGGAGGAATCGAACTCGGGTCCGCCGTGTGAAAGCCGCACGCTCAACCACTGTGCTATCGCTCCAGCCCGATATGATCATATGATTTTTATTATTTCTTTTATTGATATGATGAATTATGTTGATTGACTTGCGAATGTTAAACCATCCTTGCATCCCTGGGATGAATCCTACTTGGTCATGGTGTATGATCTTTTTGATGAGTCCTTAGATTCTACTTGCTAATATTTTGTTAAGGATCTTTTTATCTGTGTTCATCAGGGATATCGGTCTGTAATTCTCTTTCTTTGTGGTATCTTTTTCTGCTTTTGGCATCAGGATGATATTTGCTTCATAGAAACTGTTTGGAAGTGTTTTTGATACTTCAATTTCCTGGAAAAGCTTAAAGAGGATTGGGAGTAAGTTCTCTTTAAAGGTTTGGAAGAATTCACTAGTAAATCCATCTGGGCCAGGACTTTTGTGCTTAGGGAGACTTTTTATTACCATTTCAACTTCTCTGATGGTGATAGGTCTGTTCAGGTATTCCAGGTCTTCTTGGTTCAGCCTTGGGAGGCTATAGGAGTTTAGGAATTTATCCATTTCCTCGAGGTTTTCATGTTTCGTGGCATAAAGATTCTCAAAATAATCTCTGAGGATCCTTTGAATTTCTGTAATTTCTATTGTAATGTCCCTCTTTTCATTTCTAATTAAGTTTATTAAGGTTTTCTCTCTCCCTTTTATTGTGAGTCTGGCTAGAGTCTTATCGATCTTCTTTATTTTCTCTAAGAACCAGCTCTTGGTTTTATTGATCTTTCGGATTGTTTTTTTTTTTGGTTTCCATCTCAATAATTTCTGCTCTGAGTTTTATTATTTCCTCCCTCCTGTTCAGATTGGGCTTCTTTTGTTGGTCATTCTCCAAGTTCTTAAGCTGTGAGGTTACATTTCTTATGTGGGCTTGCTCCTCCCTCCTGAGGATTGCTTGTAGAGCTATGAACATTCTTCTTATCACGGCTTTTGCTGTGTCCCATAGGTTTTGGTAACTCGTGTCCTTATTGTCGTCCGTTTCCATGAATCTTTTGATTTCCTCTTTGATTTCCTTTCTAAACCACTCATTGTCCAATAGTAAGCTGTTTAATTTCCAGGTATTTGATTTTGTTTTCTGTTTGTGTGTGTGATTTATTTCTAATTTCAGCACATCATGGTCTGAGAAGGTCGTTGATACAATCTCTTCTTAATTTTATAGAGGTATATTTTGTGGCTCAGCATGTGGTCTATCTTGGAGAGTGTTCCATGCACACTTGAGAAGAATGTGTATTCAACTTTTTGAGGATGGAGTGTCCTGTATATATCTACTAAGTCCCTTTCTTCCATTTCTTCCTTCAGATGAAGTATGTCCTTGCTAAGCTTGAGTCTGGTTCATCTACCAAGAGGTGATAAAGCGGTGTTGAAGTCTCCCACTAGTATTGTGTTGCTATCGATGTCTTTCTTTGAGTCTATGAGTAGCTGTTTTAAATACTTTGCTGGTCCCTCATTAGGTTGCATATATATTTAGTATTGTTAGTTCTTCCTGTTGTACAGATACCTTTTTTTTTTTTTGCTTTTTGGGTCACACCTGGCAATGCACAGGGGTCACTCCTGGCTCTGCACTCAGGAATTACCTCTGAAGGTGCTCAGGGGACCATATGGGATGCTGGGATTTGAACTCGGGTGGGCCGCATGCAAGGCAAACGCCCTACCTGCTGTGCTATCTCTCCAGCCCCCTGTTGTACAGATACCTTTATCAATACAAAATGACCTTCACTGTCTTGTGACCTTCTTCAGTCTGAAATCAATGTGGTCTGATACAAGGATGGCTACCCCAGCTTTTTTATGGGAGTTGTTCGCCTGTAGGATTGTTTTCCAGCCTTTGACTTTGAGCCTGTGTTTGCTCTGACTGTTGAGATGTGTTTTTTGCAGGCAGCAGAATATTGGGTTCAATTTTCTAATACACCCTGCCACTCTGTGTCTTTTTATTGGCGCGTTTAGCCCATTGACATTGAGGAAAATTAATGTTATGGGGTTTTGTCCCATTTTTCTGCTGAAATTTAGTGTATTTGCAGGTCCTGTCTTGTCTTAAAGTAGCCCATTCAGTTGTTCTTGTAACCATGGCTTTGAGTCTATGAAGTTCCTGAGCTGTTGTTTATCTGTGAAACTATGTGTTGTTCCTTCTGTTATGAATGAGAGTCTAGCTGGGTAAAGTATTTTTGGTTATGCATTTATTTCATTGAGTTTTTTCACTATATTCCACCACTGGTTTTGGTCCGTGAGGGTTTCATCAGACAAGTTAACTGTGAGTCTTAAGTATGCTCCTTTATAGACAATTTCTTTCTTCGATCTTGATGATTTCAGGATTTTGTCTCTGTCTAAGTTTTTGGTCATTTTGATCAAGATGTGTCTTGGGCTATTTTAATTTGGATTTCTTCTAGCTGGTACCCTTCAGGCCTCCTGAATATGGTCACATGTTTTCTTCAGCTCTGGGAACATCATAGCAATGATGTCTTTGACAGTTTCTTCTTCATCAGGGTTTTCTTCGAGTCGCTCTGGGACTCCAATAATTCTTATATTACTCCTCTTAGCTTCATCATGATCTCTCTTGCCATCTGTTCCAAGATTGTCAGTCTCTTTTCCATTTTCTGTTCTTGTCTAGAGAGTCTCTGGACTTCATCTTCGAGCTCACTGATTCTGTCCTCAGTAGCTGTTACTCTATTGCTGAGGCCTTCCACTGAGTTTTTTATTTACCTATCAGGTTTTTCAGGTCTGACAGTTCTGTTTGTAATTTTGTTGCATAAAAAAAATATTTTAAATAAACCAAAAAGGTCAGCAGAGGTCCATGTATGAGAACCTGTAGATGATATATTTACAATCATTTCTCCCACACTATTTTTCTGTCTTAACCTTCTCAATTTATAGAAATAAATAGTTCTTGTAAAATAAGTTAAAATGCCAGTGGATATAAGTAGTCATGAAACTTTGTTCCTCTTTCTCTGATTGTCTCCATTATGATTTCTTAGGCAAGGACATGGATCCATGAACCTGTCAGGTGCAAAGATAATATGAAAAAACATATTGTCTTGAGGGTAAGTATGGTTGGCCTTTCTTGGCTGTCCTGTAAAGGAGAATGTTTTCCTTTTGACTGATTAAGGAATTTCAGAGGTCACATAACATTTCATTCTTCCTAGACAGCCCATGAGTACCCAAGAAAGTATTTTTTACACTAAAATAGTAGCTTTTTTCCCATGAAGTTCTTTTTATAGAGACTACCACTATCTTTGTCTGAGTTTAATAGTGTAACTCTTACATCTAAAATGACATGTTAAATGAAATAGTAGTGATATATTTCAGGAAAGAAGTGCTTTCTTAAGTGATTATTTTTGAGTAAGTGCCAGAGATAGTAAGACTAGAATATGAAATAAAATGCATTGTAACAAGTGTAGAAAAAGATAAAAATTGTTCTTAATAGAATTTATGAATATATCACTCAGATCTCATTCTAAGAGAAAATGAATATATGTGTTGCTTTCTGCAAAAGAGTGTGGGGAAAGTATCTTTCAATAGAATCCAGTCTGATGCTAGGAAATTAATAATCTTGTAATCGTACCACTAAACTGGGTCTGGTATATTGGACTTTTAAACTTTTTAATTTTATAGACAAAATTTACAGAGTTTATAGAGTGTGTTGAACTTTTATTTAAATTTTGAGTGGTTTATTTTAGTGTATTTCTCGCATACTGTTTGAGAAAGGGAAGTAAATTAGACTTCATCTGTAGCCTGTTTCTGTTTTTGATTTTTTGTTTCCAGCCACACCTGGCTGTGCTCAGGGTTTGTTCCTGCCTGTGAACTCAGAGACCACACCTGGCCGAGTTCTAGTGAGTGCAGCTAGTGCCAGGGATTGAACCAGGAAGGCGTTGCGTGCATTGTGAGCTCCTTACCTGCTGTACTAGCTTCCCTATCCATCATCTATAAACACTGCCTCAGCGTCTAATATATAATAAAGCCTCAAGAGTTCTGGAGCTATAGTACAGCGAGTAGGGTGTTTGCCTTGCATGTGGTCAACCTGGGTTCAATCCCCAGAATCCCATATGGTTCCCTGAGCACCACTAGGAGTAATTCCTGAGTGCATGAGCCAGGAATAACCCCTGTGCATGGCCAGGTGTGACCCCCCCAAAAAAAACCCTCAAGAAAGGGTAGTTAAATAATTTAAGCAATAAAGAAAAAAATTATCAGGAGGTAAGCAAAACATAGCCTAAAGGAAAAACATTTTGGAAGAGCATGAATAAGCTAGTTTTTTTTAAGTCTTTTAAAAGGGAAAAATCAATTGAGTGTAAAATTAAATTAAGAAGGTTTGCTCTGTTTATTCAGAAAAATATTCCATTTATCTGCTACCAAAAGTGAAAATGGTTTGTTTAGTGGTTAAATGTGGGTAATAAATTCAAAAGAAAATCAAGAATTGATTAAAGTAAGAGAATAGAGAACAGAAAAATTAAAAAGTAGAAGAGAAAGTAAGGAAAGTAAAGGGAGAAAATCAGTGAAGGGAAACATAAACATTGTGTGCTTGGCAGGTGTGTAGTTACAAAAGGGTGACGATGTCCAAGATGTTGGTTAGTTCTTATATTTTTAATGTAGAGATGTGTTGTGAGGCTTAGAGTCAATTCTTCTGTTTGGTCAGCAATTTGATATTTTTTAAATAGCTGCCTCCGTTCCTAAACAGTGAGGTTGTTCATGGTGACTGAGGAAATCTTATTTGCTTGAGTGCTGATCACTGAGTCACGGACAACAACAGCCCAGTGCTCCTAGGAAATCACCCCCGGGATCTGACCTGTGAGTGATACTCCTGCCTCCTCTAACCATTCTCTCTACTGGTAACTTGGAGACACTGAAAAAGTCAGGTCTGCAGGGTTCTGCTGCAGAGAGAGATACTCTAGAGACAAGTCAGGGGTAGTTTTTACCACATCACACAAATAACTGCACACAATGAATGTATTCTTATTCAAATGAAGTTCTGACTGCTGTCTCTTTGATGGGTGGGTCAAGTTGTACTCAGAGTAGATGATTTTGATAAACCTGCTAATGATGAGAATAAACATATTCCTTCAGGCAATCTTTTACTTCAACACATTTTTTTGTTTGTTTGTTTGCTTTTGGGTCACACCCAGCAATGCACAGGGGTCACTCCTGGCTCATGCACTCAGGAATGAGTGCTGGCGGTGCTGGGGGACCATATGGGATGTTGGGAATCGAACTTGGGTTGGCCGCGTGCAAGGCAAATGCCCTACCCGCTGTACTATCACTCCAGACCCTCAACACATTTTCTTAAACAGATTATATGGTAAATATAACTCAGTAGAGCAGCAAAAAGAATTCTTGCCTGGAAGAAATATCCATAAATAACCTTGAAAAAGAATTTTTTTGTCATTTTAGGCACCATGACTAACAATGCTGTTAATGGCAGGATTTTATGCATAAACATTCCAGCAGCACGCCCTCCACCAGAGTGCTGTTCCCTCCATCATTGCCCTGGAATGCCCCCAATACTCTCCAGCACCCAACATATAAAGTTTCCTACTAAAGAGCAGTTGTTCTCACTTTCTGTTGACTTTTGGGTTTTCATTTTTTTAAAAATTTCCTTACTATATTTCTTTAAATACTATGCATGAGAGAGGTCATTTTGTATCAGACTAACTTCACTCAGCAAGATACTCTATGTATCCAGCCATGTAACAGCACTGTAATATTTTTTGTAGCACTGTCGCCCTGTTGTTCATTGATTTACAGGCACCTGTAAAGTCTCCATTGTGAGACTTGTTGTTACTGTTTTTGGCATGGGTAGCTTGCCAGGCTCTGCTATGTGGGCGGGATACTCTTGGTAGCTTGCCGGACTCTCCGAGAGGGATTGAGGAATCGAATCCAGGTTGGCCATGTGCAAGGCAAACACCCTACCCTCTGTGTAACAGGAAATTGAATTATTTTATCTTTTATCACAACTGAGCAGTATTCCATTGTGTTCGTGTGCCATATTTTTTTTACACAGTCATCCGTTCTTGGACACTTGGGTTGTTTCCAGATTTTGGCTATTGTGAATAGAGCTGTGATGAAGATAGAAGTGCAGATGGCTTTTCTGAATAGAGAAATTAGGCCCGTGGGTAGATGCCCAGAATCAGAATTGACGGATCATATGGAAGGTCAATTCTTTTTTTTTTTTTGAGAAGTGTTCACATTATTTTCCAAAAAGGTTGGACCAGTCAATATTTACACCAGCAATAAATGATAAATGCTACCACTCCCCCACCCCTCACACACATACTTCTTCACCGACTCTAGTTATTTTTTCTTCTTTGTGATGTGTGCCAGTCTCACAGATGTGAGATGATATTTCGTTGTTGTTTTGAGTTGCATTTCCCTCAGCATAACTAATGCAGACTGTTTTTTCATATACCTCTTCGACATTTATATGTCTTCTTTGAGGAACATTCTGTTCATCTCTTCTCCCCATTTTTTAATGGGATTTGTCTTTTTCTTGCTAAGCTCTACCATGATTTATATATATTGTATATTAACCCTTTGTCAGTTAAAAAGCAGGCAAATATTTTCTCTTAGTCTGGGTAACTTTTTATCCTAATCCTACTTATTTTTCAGTGCAGAAACTTCTCAGCTTAATGTAGTTCCAATTGCTTATCTTTACTTCCATTTGCTTGGTCAATGGCTTTAAATTTTTGAAGATAATTCTAAATTCAGTGTCACAAAAGTTCTACTTTTGTTTTCCTCAATATAATTTATGAATTAGTAATTCAGAGATATCAAGGAATTTCATTCATTTTTAAGTGTAGTTTGTTCATGGCCTGTGAAATGTTTCTGAGTTCATTTTTTTTTACATGTGACTGACTAGTCCATCGTTATTATTTGAAGAGCCTTTCCTTGCTCAATTTCATACATTTTGCTCCTTTGTAAAATATTTATTGTCTTTATATAAAAGAATCTGTCTATGGCTTCTCAGTTCTATTCAATTAGTCTGAGTACCTACCTGTCCTTATTCTAGTAACATGATCTTTATTACTACAGATTTGTAGTATATTTTGAAATTGGGGAAAGAAAAGCTTCCCATCTTTTGTACCACTGTACCACTGTATCACTGTATCACTGTATCACTGTCAGACTGTTGTTTGTCAATTTACTTGAGTAGGCACCAGTAACGTCTCTATTCCTCTGGCCCTGAGATTTTAGTAGCCTCTCCTTACTCGTCTTTCCCAATGATTGGAGGCTCTTTCACAGCCAGGGGAATGAGACCTATCACTACTGGTTTTGGCATATTAAATATGCCACAGGTAGCTTGCCAGGCTCTACCCGTGTGGGTGGGATACTCTCAGTAGCTTGCCAGGCTCTTCGAGAGGTATATATACAACAATATAAGTAATGATAGGTCTCATTCCCCTGACCCTAAAAGAGCCTCCAATCATTGGAAAAGACGAGTAAGGAGAGACTGCTAAAATCTCAGGGCTGAGAGGAATGGAATAGAGATGTTACTGGTGTCTGCTCGAATAAATCGACGAACAACGGGATGACAGTGATACAGTGATACAGTGATATATATATATATATATGTATACACACACACACACTCACACACACACACACATATATATATATATATATATTACTCTCTATGATTTGTTGCCTACTATCTGAACTCCATAAAACATGGTGTGGTAATTATGGAAGGAAAATGGGTAGGAAGTGTCTTATAATGCCCGGAAAGTGGCCTGGAGCGTGGCGGCAGTTGGGTAGTAGAGGTCAGCTGTCGGGGCTGGGTCCCTTAGGGCAGGAAAGATTCTCACCTGCTCCCTTCTGGGATGACACAAGTGAAAACAGCCTGGCATGGAGTCTGGTGGCATGGTTATGGGGGCCTCATTTTATACTCTGTCTGGGAGGAGCAGCAGTTGAGATCTGGAGTGTGGCCGATGAGGAGATTATCTGGTGCCAGCAGGGTGTGGCTTATGGGTGTGATCCCTGAGTCACCAGAGATTTGGGTGACAGCAGACAGAAGATCTCTGCTTCCGGGTTCCATTGAGTCCAGAGTCCAGGGTCACAAAGTTCCACATTATCTGGGTTCCTTGGGACTTCATTCATGCATGAGGTTCGGCCGGAGCATCCAGAAAGTGGCCTGGAGCGTAGCAGCGATTGGGTAGTGGAGGTCAGCTGCTGAGGCTGGGTCCCTTGGGGCAGGGAGGGCTCTCACCCGCCCCCCTCTGGGGCACCCCAAGTGGAAACAACCTGGAGCAGAGTCTGGTGGCATAGCTATGGGGACCTCATTTTATACTCCCATCTGGGAGAAGCTGCTCCTCTCATCTTTTGTAAATTAATATTTCTTTAGCTATTCAAGGGTGAAGGTGTCATTATTCCATATACTTTCAGCAGCATCTGATCTATGTCCTTTAAAATGCCATGTATATTTTTTATAGGAAATGCATTGATTCTGTTTAATGCTTTGGGCAAGGTTTTCATTTTGACAATATTAATCTTTCCAATCCATGAACTATACATTTTTTTACCATTTCCTTGTGTCCTCATTTATTTCTTTTAATGAATTTAAAACTATGATGATTTATAGTTCTCTTTGTATAAATCTTTCACCTATTTTGTTAATCTGATTTCCAGTCACTTGACATTTTTTAGATATAATTGTGAATGTGATTTTTAAAAATTCTTTTTTTCTATATCACTTTTGAAAAAGCATAGAAAAGCCATGAATTTCTGCATATTGATTTTATAGACTTTAATTTTGCTCTACATATCTATTGTTTCTTGGAGCTTTTTTGTAGAGAATTTATGTAAGTGTAGTATCATGTCATCCACAAATAAAGCTTGATTTCTCTTCAAATCTGGATGTCCTTAATATCTTTTTCTTGCCTAATTGATATTGCAATGAATGTAATACTATATTGAATAATAGCAGTGAAAATGAACAACGTTGCCTTATACCTGATTTTTGAGAAAAAGATCTGAAATAATATTATAAAAGCTCAGATTTATAAATGACTTTATTTCTCTTTGACACATAGGCCCCAGTTTCCAGAACTGTCCCCTTCTATCCACTATGAGGTCAGTCCTTGCCTTTGAGTAGTGGTGTATTATTTATATACCTCTGCATCCCCTATTGTTGAGTTCCTAACACAGAATATGGTGCCTATGGAAAGTTGCAAACAGTAGGGAATAAATACAATAAGTACAGGCTCAAATGAAAATTTTTCTAACCTAAGTCCTTCATGCTAGTTATTTTTCCTGAACAGAAACCCAACTTTATCTATTCTATACTTGAAGACTTAGAACTGCCTCCTCCCCCATTTTCCTCTCTGAACACTCCTATTATTTAATTGTCATTTTTTCCCCTTGATTTATGTGGTTATTTATTTTTGGCTTATTCACTTATTCTTTTGAAGAAGTGGGAAGCTTATTCATTTCTTCACTAATAATAGAAAAGTGATACTAACACAAACAGTACGGTTCTTGAAATATCGAAGCCGACAAAGCAGGATAGAATAAAAGACTATCTCCCCAAAGGTCTATTATTGTACTACTCCTCAGGACCTAAAACTTGAGCCCCACATCTACCTGCCATGCTATTATACACATATTACTTTAAGGCTTGAGTTTTGTTAAACAAGTAGTCTAATGAGCAAAAATATATCCAATTCTTCCTAAGTAGTATACCAATTTTCAAAGAATTTTAACATAACAAAATATAAGAATAGAAAAAGTATATTGTGTAGATAATTTTTCCAGATTCAAAACATATCTCATGATTGCAAATAGAGCATTTTTCACATTCTCTAGAACATACTGAGTTCTCGACTTTAACTGGGATGGTTTTTATATAATAATAGGAATTGTTAGTTATGTTCAGGTAGACCAGTGAACAAATAAGTCTAGATTAAAGAAAAATCATTATATTTAACAAAATTTATAATGTACTTTTGCTGTATCTTAAAATGAGATTGTCTGAAAAAAACATTATCTGGATAATCACCAGATGGTGATTTTTGAAACATCTCATTCAATAACAATTAATTATTAGCACATCTGAAATACTGATCTGGGGAAGTAAGGAAATACAATACCTGAATTTTATACTGGAACTCTTGAATAAGCTAATATTTAAAAAACCCTGTAGATTAGCTGTGTATTGCAAAACGTAAGAGCATAATTAAAGGAACAATTTCAAAGCTTTTTGCAAGTTAGAGCAAGAGAAATTTCTTCTCATAGCAAAACTCACTGGCCACTTAGAAAAGATCAACAATTCTATGCAAAAGTTAACGTTTCTAACAGTTTGTCTGTTCTTTGTCTCACATTTCAGTTTCCACCCCATCCTCAAACACATCCTCAAACACAATCTTACTCCCATACTATCCTCTTAAACATGTTATATTTAACTTTCCATGAATACCACCCAGAACTTAGTGGATAACAAAATAAACAAATATCCTGCCTATTATAGAGGGCTTGTATTTCGGGATTTGAGATGGAGATTAACATATAGAAAATTTATTTTCATGTGTTTCTGAAATCAACAATTGGGAGAGAAACAATCACTATTAATTAGAGAGTGAATTGAAACTATGATGTACCAAATCATAGCTTAGCCAACTGCATGGAAATTTTATATTTACCTGTGAGTTCTTAATAGCTGCTTCAGGTCAGAGTATGGCTCAATGGAAAAAAGGAAGGAAGGAAGGAAGGAAGGAAGGAAGGAAGGAAGGAAGGAAGGAAGGAAGGAAGGAAGGAAGGAAGGAAGGAAGGAAGGAAGGAAGGAAGGAAGGAAGGAAGGAGGGAAAGGAAGGAAGGAAGAAGGGAGGGAGGGAGGGAGCGAAGGAAGGAGGGATGGAGGGACAGAGGGATGGAGGGACGAGTCCAAAGGGATGCTGTTTATGTGTATCCACATAGTTGGCAAAGCCCAGAAGTTGATTTATCAAATAAAATTATGTGTCTTCTACATAATAGCTAAATTATGACAGATTCTGATTTCCCAGTTTACCTTCTAAGATAGTCCTCCAATGGGTATAACTTGAATAGGCCCTCTTGCTCCTTTCAGATCAGTTTTACTTTAAATATTCATTCTTCATTTTTTCAGTTTTTTTCTCTGTATCTCAATTTTCTCATTTGTAAAGACAGGATAGCAAAAAAAAAAAAAGCATTAAATTGTTCTGAGCATTAAATGAGATAATCTCCACAAAATGTTAAGAAAACTGTCTAGCATTTTATAAAGTCTTACATAAATACTTAGGTAAATAACAGGCACAGGTGCATCTGCCAGTCCACTCGTGCATGTATGCCTTATTTTTTACAGAATTACAACCTAACTAGAACAGCCATCATGGGAAAACTAGGGTTAGTAAAACAATCCTTGAAAACTTATGGCACTTTTTAATCAGGGCATTAACAAAAACAAGAATAATCCTGAAGGTACTAATTAAATCTCCACTGGAATTAAATCTCAGTGGGTTTTTGCCAACACCCCCACCCTCGCCTGCCAAGTCTGAATCTTTAATGTGTCAATTCCTAGAATTCAAGCTTCGCCATAAAGATGTAGGGATCTAGCAATGATCTCTTTAATACAGGAGAGTAACAGAGTGATGCCTGTGGGGTCCCTGGGTGACTTAGGTGAAGTGGGGCAGAGAGAGGTACAGCCTTGAGGAAGGGAGCTGCCATTTTGTGTCCCTCCACCTCTGCCACCCAGAACAGCTGGGGAAGTCCAGGACTGAGTGTCAGCTATGGGCGTGGCTACTGAAGGAAGAAAAGTCAGTCCTTTCGGTTCTGACCTTTCCCACGCAGAAAAGAATTTCAGGAGGAGACAAGAAATGAAGTAGAACAGATTTCATTTGGGAGGGTTTTTTTTTGAAGAAGAAGAGAGTAAGAGAGAATAAAGCACTCAAGAGAGACAGCGGACTTCTCCAGGGGAGAGAGTCCTAGTACACAATCCAGTACTAGATACTGAAGCAGGCAGGCAGGTAAGGACAGCCCCCCAGGGCAATGAATGCCCGGAAAGTAGTTAAACCAATAGCCCCAAGGCTGCCCAAACCATCTTGTGGACATAGGAATTAAGGCCTTATAGATTTTACCTGGCCAGCACAAACACAGAGAAGGCTAAGCCCCCTCTCCTCTCCACATGCCCCCCACCCTCTTAGAGAGAAGCTCCAGAAGAAACAAAGTCAAGAGAGATGCCAAAGAAGACCTTCAACTGCTCCCAACTCTTCCCCTTGGCAATTATCCAAGCAATGGATAATTCCTACCTCTTACCTAGGTAGAAAGTCCCGGCATGGGGCAGCTTGGGGAAACCGTATAAAAGCCAACTTAAACAAAGGAAGCGGACGCATGTGCACTGCCCGAGCCCATGTGCTGCCTGTGCCCATGTGTTGCTGCCAAGTGCCAGGTGTTGCCCGAGCATGTGTCACTGCATCTGCCCTCTCGAGATGTGCACTTTCCTAGGTAATGCTGGGACACGTGCTGGGGTTTCCTTTGCACTCTGAGAAGCCCTTGTTCTCTCTTGAATGTGTTCTCTCTCTCTCTCTCTCTCTCTCTCTCTCTCTCTCTCTCTCTCTCTCTCTCTCTCTCTCTCTCTCTCTCTCTCTCTCTCTCTCTCTCTCTCTCTTTCTCTCTCTCTCCGACCCACCACCTTCCTCAAAATATCCAAATCAAACCTATTTTACACTTCACTGTTTATCTTCTCCTGAAATTCTTTTCTGACACAAAGACAAGACCCCCAAAGGCCTGACTAAGTGCTAGGACTGACTTCCCTTCCCCCTAGGAGCCAGGCCCACAGCGGACTTTACCAACCCTACTTTCCCCCCAACTGTTCCCTGGTGGCAGAAATAGAGAGAAAATGGCGGTTTTCCGTCTCTTTTCACTTATAAGTCTCCTGGCACCACCCTCGGGCATCATTAAGAAACTGCCCACCTCAGGAGGGGAGATACTGGCAACACGTGGGCTTTGCACGCTAGGTCAGCTTGAATAGTGTGTCCCCAGGGTGCCCCACGTGTAGTTTTCTACCTATGGAAGAGTCCTATTACTCAGGTAGGTGCCAAGGGGAAGAGTTGGAAGTATTCAATGGTCTTCTTTGATATTCTTTTCCTACCTTTGTTCCTTCTGGAGCTTCTGCGGGGGGGGGGGGGGGTGCCCAGCCTTCTCTTCAATGCTGGCACTCAGTAAAGGTCTATCAGCGCATAGTTCTTGCATCCACAAGATGGGTTTTGACAGCCGTGGTGTTGGCTGGTTTTATTACTTTCCAAGAATTCATTGCCAGGGGGGCAGAAGCAGGGGAGCTTTCCTAGCTACGTGCCTGCCTGCTTCAGGAGCCCGGGCTTTGCTTCCTGAGGGCCGAGCTTCCATCCCCAGAGCTGCTGCTCCTCCAAGCACTGACAGGAGTGACTTTTCAGCACTGTACCAGGCTGTAACCCTGACTACTGTCTTGTGTGACCCCAAAAGTTAAATTAATAAACAATATCAATAAAGGACCATTTCATTCACGACTAAAATGCTACCAGGTGTGTTCTTGTGTTGTTATGACAGAGGAAATGAACTCCCAAGAATCTGCATGTGCAAATTCCTCAGGCCATTTGGCGCAAATAACAGTGCAACAGGTTCAAGGTGTAAAACCAGTTGTATCCTTACACTAAAGGAAAACACTCTTGAATTTACAGTGTTGGTTTTCCTGAAGGTCTTCAAAACTTATTATGGTTTTGTTTTGCTTAGTGAGAAGGGGTGAGGGTGGGGGAAAGCACTTACCTCTTAATCACTCCGTGGTCTGCAGATAGTTAGGAAGGCCTTGTTAACTTTAGGAAAATAATAAAACTGAAGAAGAAATTGCTCACCCCAGAAATAGCACAAAGGCAAGAAGAAAACATTCGCATTAAGATGCGAATCCTGAACTTTTCAAAGATGGAGAAGCTGAGGAATAAGCCAGATGCAGAAACTGAGGCACCTCTCTGAGACACCAGGCCTTTCCTGGTGTTAGCGCCCAGATTAACCTTCATGTATGCAGAGAACTCCGAGTCAAGACAATACTGGAAGAATTATGTATAACTTTCTCCCAAAAGTCATTCTAGGCATTTTTTCCCAATCTGGAGAAGCCCATGAACATGTGATTCCTCTCTCTGCCCTCCCCTCTCCCCCATATCTCTCCCTCTTTCTTTCTCTGCCTCTCAATGGGTACAGCAGGTTAAGCATTTGCCTTGCACTTGCCTTGCACTTGGCTGGCCTGAGTTCTATCCCTGCACGCAATATGATCCTGAGTCCCTGAGCACAGAACCAGGAGTAAGCCCTGAGCACTGCTGGGTGAGGCCCCAAAACAAACAAACAAACAAATTTCTTACCATAAAATCTATTTCGCTTCACTATTTCACTTCTTCCTGAGATTTTTTTTTTTTTGAGGGAAAACAATGACCCCACAACGCCCATGACAAGGGTAAGACTGATTTTCCTTTCCTGCAAAGAGAAATTCCTGCCTACCAGGGTTCCCAGAGAGCTGGGAGGTACGATCCATTTCCGTCATGTGAAGCACAAGTGGACTTGGAGCACAGCTTGGCCGCTGCCTTGTGGAGGTGGCAGGAGATGAGTGGCAGTACTTTGTAGGTGCTCATAACGGACTTGACCAGTCCTGACCCACAGGGCGGGCAGACAGGAAGGTGGAACCACTCTCCTCCAGGCTGTCTCCCTTGCTCCCTGCTTTACCAAGCCGCCTGCAACAACCTCACATGATGAACACGCTGGGGAAAATTTATTTTTGTGTATTTTATTGACACCATCCCCTATTACCAACTAAATATAAACTGATTTACATTTTAAAATATATTGCCACATTATACTAGTCCCTCATTTGGGATCTATAGAAAAAGCAGATATAAAGGGTAAATTAAATAAAACAAAAGCAAACTTTAAGGTCTTTTTTTTTTAATTTGATTTTTAGGGGCCATGCCTGGTGATGCTCAGAACTTACTCCTGGGTCTGTGCTCAGGGATCACTTGTGATCCCCGTGCTGGGGTGACCATATGGTATGCAGGGGATCAAAACCAGGTCAGCCACATGCAAGGCAGGCACTCTACCTTCTGTGCTGTCACTCCAGCCCAACTTTTAGACTACAGGACCAATCCGTGATAAGGACGGAGGTAGTCAATCTAGACAAAAGAGGAGCATTGTGAGGAACCAGAGAGCACTACACTTCTAGCAGTGACTTAATGCAGTATATAGATCTGGTGGTGTCCATCTGGAATCATACAATGCTATTTCTCTCCAGCGTTTTAGTGGGTAATAGAACTGCCAGTGACAGCTCAACCAGCAGGAGTGCAAACTTTGCACCTGTAAAAATCAATTTTGATCCTCATCATTGCATGGCCCTTCATATCCCTGGAAACCCTAGAGTAGCCCCTGGGTGGCCCTGGTAGCCCTTAGCACTGCTGGGCCCGAGCACCACATCAGCTGGCCCTGGCTCTGACAGATCAGCTCTGCACAGCAGGGTGGGTAATCACAAGAGGCCACAGGGCACCTGAGCTCAGCTCAGAAGGAGGCAACCCTTCCCCCACACTCTATTACCAAAAACAGTGTGGGAGGAAAGAAACTCAAAATTAAACTTAATCCAGATTATTTGAGACGGGTGTCATATTAAACATAGTCTCAGAGACCAAACCTCTTTCTAGCTCTAATATTCTTTTCAACAGTGACTTAAACCTAATTATTTGAGCAGTAGCACAGTGGGTAGGGCGTTCGCGGGCCGACCCAGGTTCGATTCCTCTGCCCCTCTTGGAGAGCCTGGCAAGCTACCAAGAGTATCTCGCCTGCTAGGCAGAGCCTGGCAAGCTACCCATGGCATATTTGATATGCCAAAAACAGTAACAACAAGCCTCACAATGAAGACGTTATTGGTGTTCACTTGAGCAAATCGTTGAGCAAAGGGATGACAGTGATACAGTGATACATCTTAAGTTCAGGTACTATGATGTGCAATACTATAAATAATTGAGTTCCATGCATATAATATTCCAACACCCTCCACAAGGATGGCCCTCCCTCAATCTAAGCTCCTCCCCCTCCACGCCATCCCCATCATGGTAAGCTCGGTTCTGTAGATCAGGTTCTGCTGTCTTCATTATTCCCTTGCTATCTCTTTTCTTTCTTTTTAAAAAATTGTTAACATTTATTGCAGAAATTTATTTTTGCAACTTGGGAAACTGGAGGAAAACCTCAAAGCAAATATTACAGTTTAAATCTAAAGGTTACTATGTTCTATAAACAAATAAAGTAAATATTCCAGTATAGCTTTATTGTCAGTAAGTTGCTGTAGCATCGTAGAGTTACTGTTCTAATGTACAGGCTGTCAAACAGGAAGAGCTGGTGTTTCAGTTCAAAGGCTCTCTTGTGTAGGGTGGTCAGTCTCTTTTGTGACTTTCAGGATTTTAACTAATGGATTGTGGCCAACAGCATTGGTGTGGACAGTCCACCTTACAGTACTAACTCAACTTTTATTTATTTTTTTGATTTTATAACTTTATTGTCATTGGTTTAGTTACAATCAATATTCCAAAACCAATCCCACCACCGTTGCACCTTCCTACCACCATTATTTATGATTTTCCCAACCACCCCTTAAGCCCGTCCCCATAGCTAGTCCTCAATAATTTATTTTGTATTGCTTGTTATAAATAATTTGCTGAAAGAATCTTGCAATGTTTCTTTATATCCCACATATGAGGTCAAGCTCCGGCCTTGTTAGAAGTTTGGGATAGTGTGTTCATTGGTGTACCCTGGTGGTAACCAAGGAACAGTCAGATTGACTCTGTTTTGCCACCTCGTAACCAAGGAAGGCAGCACTACTGTTGGAACTGCCTTTCAATATCTGTCAGTAATAAACAAAACTCTGAGCTTTCCCTGCTGGCGTTCTTTTGATGGCCTCCCCCATCTCCCTTTGGTGGGATCATCTCTTGCTTTTCTCTTTTCTTATTTCTCCTTTCAAAGTGGAATGGAAAATAAGTGAAGATTTCTGTTGTGCTAAAAGCAAGAGCTATTTTCCTGAAGGATTTTAGGTCTCTCCTTTGGGGTGAACTAATGGGAATAATAATATGCCATCTACAAATGACATTCTCCAATACTACTTTCTGCTAAACACGTACAGTTGACTTTTCTATAAAAGATTATGGGGAAAGAAACATATTTTGATCTATATGCCATGAACCCCGTTAAAATAAGCATCTTTTCTATAAAATGAAATTAACTACAGCTTTTCTTAATATTGGCATCCTGGATTCACTGTTAACATAGACAAAGGTAAAATTGGTCAGCACTGTTAAATCTATAGATTATTTTATTCTTGGGTAAAAATAGAGATAAAAATGTTTTCATTTATGGAAAATCCTGAACTCAAGATGCAAAACAAGGAATTATCTCTGATATTTATTCGAATCATGAGTCACGAAATCTCTGTTAATCGATTTCTTGAGCAGGCTCAGTAATCTCTCCATTCGTCCTTTCCCTGAGATCGTAGAAGTCTCTCTGGGCTCAGCTCTCTCAAAACTGTCGCACTGGAGGCTCTTTCAGGGTCAGGGGAATGAGATTCAGGTTGTTACTGGATTTAGCATATGAATACACCATGGGAAGCTTCCAAGGCTATCCCATGTGGGCAGGAAACTCTCAGAAGATTGCCAGTTTCTCCCAGAGGGAGAAGTAGACTACAAGATATCGCTTCTGGGAGCTCGCTTTTAAGTCTCTGGACGTTAGCCATTGATGGGATTACACACACCTGGGTTCCTCTGCCGGTACCTTCATGCGTGAGGCCTGTCCAAACATGTGGAGAGGGGCCTCTAGCATGGCTGTAGCTAGGTTCCAGGAGTCTTCGGCTGCCGGGAGCTCTGCTCAGGGTGGGGAGGGAAGCTGGAGCCCATCCCCTCCGAGGGGCCCCAGGGAAGATAGCCAGGCATGCGGGCAAGAGACTCTCTGCCGGTTCCACCTCTCTGACGCTAAAGGATGCTGTCTGGTATCCAAGTGAAATGTTGGATCCCCACATAGTGTTATTAATGTCAGATAATGCAATAAGAATTTATTCTCTACGTGAGCCCCAGACACCTGTGAAAGTCATTGCACTTTCAGAAGCAGAAGAGGAAAGTCTGATATTTATTGTTGCAAATAAATGACTCCAATCATTTGCAAATAAGTGATTATAATAATTTTTGTTGTATATCTAGATCTTAATCTGCCACAAATAAAAGTATGTTGTGACTGTTTGCGTCTACTATTCTGTGTATTTGCAACTGCAGTCACTTTATGATACATAGCTAGAAGCTGAGCTGGCTTGGAGAGTTCAAAACAGCTTAGCCCATGCCAGGTGCCTGAGTGAGGAAGCTATAGATTACATAGAGCCGAGTTCCTTTTCCTCTTCATGTATTTCCTGCATCTCTCAGTGGTGAGGCTAACTTTTAGATATTACAGTTGGGACATCTAAGAGGCCAAAACAAAATTTATTATCTTCCCAAAGATCAGGATCGAGCAAAGCAGTGGCAAACTGAGTGAGATCAAGGAAGAGGAGTAAGAGAATTTATTCTCTCATGGGGGAGTGTCATGTGATCTGGGTGGAGAAGGAACAAAGGTGGCTAACTTGGAGGAAACTCCCTTTAAAGTGTGATCTCATTACTTCTAAAAAGATATAGTAACTAGGGGCCAGAGTGATAGCACAGTGGGTAGGGAGTTTGCCTTGCATGCGGCTGACCCAGGTTCAATCCCCCCGCATCTCATATGGTCCCCCAAGCACCGCCAGGAGTGATTCCTGAGTGCAGAGCCAGGAGTTACCCCTGAGCATCGCTGGGTGTGACCAAAAAAGGAAAAAAAAAAGATATAGTAACTAGATGCAGGTTTCAATCAGTGAATGTCATTGACTATTACGTTTTACTCTCTATCCAGTACATTTTGCTTTGTCATAAAGTCCTTAGAAAGTCTACTTTTCTGAGAGTAGTTATTTCAGAAGCAGAAGCTCCATTCTAGCCGTCTGTTTGACTTCAGGGCAGTTAGCAGGGCTTGTCATAATTTTTATTTATTAAGAAAATTCAATTACTATAAGGGCCAGTGAGATAGTACAGCAGTAGACTGACTGGGGTTCAATCCCAGCATCCCATTAGGTTCCCCTGAGATTTTTGAAGTGATTCCTGAGGGCAGAGCCAGATGTAAGCCTCTGACCATGCCCATGTTGGATGTGGCCCAACACCCCCACTCCCATCAAAAATGAAAATCAATTACTCTAGATTTGTGCTGTTTTAAGCCCTAATGACACAAAGACACGCAACACTGTGCCCTCAAGGAGCTGACAAGAAATGGGAGACATTCACAAATAATTGTGATGTATAGCTTTGTAAGTTAGTTTTGATTGTTCTGGCTTCTTTCAGTCTAAAGTTAGGTGACTCTTTGACTCTAAATTTTAATTAACTTGTAATAATTTACATATAAATCAGTGCCTTTGAAGAATTTATTCTCTTAAGGATTTAAAACATGCATCTGTACAATTTATTTACATTATTAATTTGTAACTGACTGCATTTTAATCTGTTCTTAGAGAATTATAATGCTAAAACAAAGTGATTAGGAATGCATCAACTCTAATCCCTTCTTCTATAAACAAGAAAATTGGGAAACAGAAAGGCTAAGGCTTGCCTTATAGCACACAGCTTGTTATTGGCAAAGAGAGGGCAGGCCAACTTCTTCCAAACTTCAGGGATCTACTTATTTTAGCTTATCATCTCCTTGCCTACTGAGGTGTTAAAAAATAGAGCCCTTGGTTTTAGACAGCATTTTTATTTTTTGTTTTCAAAATTGATGCTTATTAAGACACTGTGATCATGCTAGGGGAAAAAGCAGTTCAGATAAAGAAGGGACCCCCAAGTAAAGTGTGGTTGGAGGACCTGCTCGAGATGGGAGAGGCATGCTGAAGGCAGACTATAGACTGAACACAATGGCCACCCAGGACTTCCATTGCAAACCACAACACCCAAAAGGAGAGAGAGAACAAAAGGGAATGCCCTGCCACAGAGGCGGGGTGGGGTGGGGGGATGGGATGGGAGGATAGGAGGGATGCTAGGGTCATCAGTGGAGGAGAACGGGCACTGATGGAAGGATGGGCACTCAAGCAATGTATAACTGAGACACAAGCTCGAAAATATGTAAATCTTGTATCTGTACCCTCACGGTGATTCATTAATAAAAAACTAGTTTTAAAAAAGGACACTGTGATATACAAAGTTACTCATAATACCATTCTTTCAGACACACAATGTTCCAGCACCAAAAAGAACTCCAGTGTGGCCTCTATATTATAACATTTTGAAAGTATTTAATGTTGGTATATACTTCTTTGGCCATAGAGAAAGACCCCTAATGATGTAAACACTACGACATAAATTTACAAATTTTATTTTCATTTTCTCTGCAATTTCTGATTGATAATTGTTTAGAAAACACAGCATTCATGTAACATGTTGATCCTCAAATATAGAAATTTCTTTATTATTATTGAAAACAAAGTTGTATCCTACTTTTCATACCATTGTGACATTAGAGACTCCATTTCTATGAACACATTTCTTTCTCTGAGCTTTACAGAAGTGTGAATTTTCAGAATTTTGCAACTAAAATAAATTTTAGATTGTCTCAGAGCTGATATTTACATTTTACAGATGTGATATCTTAAACCAGGATGTTAGTAATCTTTTTTTAGGTTTCACAGAGGGTGAACAGTTTAAACCAGAATCTAGTTCGCTGATTCATATGCAATTGAGCTATTCTCCTCCCCAAATGTTTCTATTGTTTGCTACATTCCAGAGATATTTTCTTCTTAAATTGCTCAGTGGGTTTATAGATAACCTCTAAATTATAGGTAAGCACTTCAATTATCTTAAAGATAGGAAAACAAATGATGAGACTTTCAAGATTCCTGCAGTGATGTTTTTAAAATTAATATCAAATTCCAGGAGGTTACAGTTTGCTGCAGGTTGACCTTAGGTTGACCTTGTGACCACTCACTACTTTCTGACTAGCCAAGCCTACTGGTACAATAGCACAGTGGGTAAGGCATTTGCCTTGCATGTGGCTGACCAGGGTTCGATTGTTCTGCCCTTCTCAGAGAGCCCCGCAAGCTACCAAGAGTATCCCACCCTCACAGCAGAGCCTAGCAAACTACCTGTGGCATATTCAAGATGCCAAAAACAGTAACAACAAGTCTCACAATGACGATGTTACTGGCACTCGCTCGAGCAAATCGATGAATAATGGGATGACAGTGCTACAGACAGTGCAATATCAAAATACTTTGCTGTGGAAATTTCTTGACCATTGTTTTATGGTCACAGATGGTCTTCTCAAATGTTTCCAAATTGAGAAATTATTGACATTATATTTTAAAAATAAATATTTGTACACATTTGATCTTCAGCCCAAACTATTGTGGGCATACTTTGGAAACTTTGGAAACAACCATCCTTAACAGCTGCTGTGAATGCATTTGAACTCAGTGGTATCACATCAAGGTTTTAGATCCCAAAGAGACCATAAAGGTCTTGC
This sequence comes from Sorex araneus, assembly GCF_027595985.1. Lineage (NCBI taxonomy): Eukaryota > Metazoa > Chordata > Mammalia > Eulipotyphla > Soricidae > Sorex > Sorex araneus. The sequence goes on along the minus strand of NC_073302.1, from coordinate 127,713,619 downwards.
TTCATCTCTTTTTTTCACTCTACTCTCTAAAACATCTACCCTTTAATATTATATGGTCTTTCTCTGGTTTTCTTTTTCACCAATTATTGTACAAATATTTTCTAAGAAATGATACTCTTCAAATATTACATGCATTTATATAACATAAACCAATGATCTGAGAGAAAAAACCATTTTGCTTTTGTTCAATTTATTGATGTTATATAGTATATTCTGGGTCTACCTATATTTTGACATTAATATAGAAAGTCCTTAGTTTATTTTTAAAAATAGTTTTCCAGTGAAATGGCGTAACCCTTTTGACCTAATTATAAAGCTAGAACTTTCAAAAAAATATCCTGATTCTGATTCCTAGATAGAAATGCCCTTGGATATAATCTGATCTTCAGACTAAGACCCCTAAGACTAATCACTTACTCTTTCCATGGGATCTCAGATATTTTTTCTTGGTTTTAGTGGTAGCCTAAAGTCCTGTCTCCAAGACAGCTTTTAAAAAATTAGAGGGATAAAGCAAATAGCCAGCCTCAAATACAAAGGCAAATAGAGGCCAGACTCATCCCTTTGGCAGGCTGAGAAATTTTCATTTGGTTGTGGCAGAAAGCCTAATGAGAGGAAAGTCATTAATTAAATCAACAAAATGCTGCAGTTTGATCAGAAGGCAATACAGATAGCAGGACATTAGCCCACTCCTGTCCTTTCTAGGAGAAACTTACATGTATTCCTAGGAACAAATTTGTCTTAACCATAATCACTTCCGGAGAAAGAATTTCAGAGTGTATGCTCCTGAATTGCAGAGTTGGTCCTGCATTTTACCCTAGATGCTAAAGTCAACTGTGTCCCTTCAAACTGAAGGACAGACTTAACCATCCCAATCTCTAGATTTTAGAAGATTCATTACCTAGAACAATTTTATGGCTCTATTCTTAGATAACCAGATGATTTCACTGAACAGCTGCCTTTTCCCTGATGCCTTTATGGTTGTCTCAGGGGCATTGGGATCATTCCACTCCCAGTTCCTATCTTGTCTTCACTGCAATATTCAGTCAAGATAGATAGTATGGAAAGTCTTGAGTGCTGTTCTGTCTTTACTCTTTGGTTCCTAGCACAGCTGTGGTACCTCGCTGGATCCTGGCCTAATGGTTTGTGCAGTCAGATAATTATTCACAGGACTTATCTTCATTGAGCACATGCTGGGGAGAAAAATAATAATGGGATACAGGAAACAGTATCTGCCTCAGATTGAAAATTGGCTTTTGACAATTTATCTGGTTCATGTTATGAAAGGCAAATGTATAGTCTGCCTTTCGTTGCTGCGAATGCTTTTCCTGAGCTCTTAAAATTTTTATCTTCCCGGGGGCTGGAGTGATAGCACAGCAGGTAGACCATTTGCCTTGCACGCGGCTGACCTGGGTTCAATTCCCAGCATCCCATATGGTCCCCTGAGCACCACCGGGAGTAATTCTTGAGTGCAGAGCCCGGAGTAACCCCTGTGCATCGCCGGGTGTGACCCAAAAAGCAAAAAATAGAAAAAAATGTTATCTTCCAAATTTTTGAGCTCTTACAAATTTTTCCTGTTTCTCCTGAGTTCTTACCCCATAACAGAAGCATATATCAGAAACTGCACATTTGATATTGCTTTTCAGAACATGCATGGATAATTGAACTATCAATAGTATCAATTAGTTCTTACTAAGACCAACAGCATATGTTTATATCGTGATATTAAGAAAAGGGAACTGCCATTGTATATGTGTGGTGTGACTTTTTAACAGAAAGTCATTTTCCAGTGACTTTTTTATTAAAATGTAAAATGGTTCTCTTCAGAGCTGAGGGTAGCATGAGGTCTCAAGCTTACTCCCTCTCTAGCATGTCTAGTATGATCCTAACACTAATGGTGAAATCCCTGCCACAAGTGTCATCTCTATTACACTGCAATCAAGTAAGTCACCCCTGAATTTTGCAAGAATAAGAACGAATGGGGAAAACTTTAAGAAATGATACTAGGAAAGGTGATATGCCGGCCCATTGATTCCCCTAGTAGATTTGTTTGTGATAAAGAACTTGAATGCAAAATCATAAATAAAGGCATGAATTTATAATCAAGGAGAAAAATGAAATTCATCTGAATTAAGATTTCTATAGTCTGTGAAAATAAGGATATTACATACTCAGGACTACCACATAAGCTCTGTGTATCTGGGAAATGATTAACATTCTCCATCTGGTCCTGGCAGAAAGCCCAATGAGAAGAAAGCCATTAATAATACAAACAAAATAGTTTTACCAAACCAAACCAAGCAAAACATAAAACACAGTATAAGCAACCACCTCCTAGAACTTTCTAGAAGAAGTTTACCTGTTTTAAGGAATGGGTAAGATCTTAACATCCTGAGAGGTCCAAGAAGGGGGTAATCAAAGAAAAAGTAGTAAGGAATAATGGGATGAAAGATAATATAATGCAGAAAGGCACATCTTAAATGAAACTTATTTTTTATTTGAAGGTAAACTTAGAGGAATTCAACTAACATTAAAAGGAGCAAATATTATGCAAATATCCAATTTTTAAGTAATATTTTTTTAACTTTTGTCACTGTTATTTTAATATTCTTCATATAAATGCCCAAAAGCTCCATAATGTTTTCCAAAACAAATAAACCATTTTATATTCCCACCAAGAATGCATAATTTTTTTTTCTTTATATCCAAACCATCTTCAACACTTATTGTTGCTTTTGTTTTTTTTTAAACTTTTTATTAAATCACCATGTGGAAAGTTACAAAGTTCGCAGGTTTATATGTCAGTTATACAATATTCAAATACCCATCCCTTCACCAGTGCCCATATTCCACCACCAGAAACCCCAGTATACCCCCCGCCCCCACCCCCTACCCCCTACTGTGTAACTAATGAATTTCACTTCATTTTTTCTTTACCTTGATTACATTCCATAATTCAACACAAAACTCACTATAGTTGTTAGAGTTTCCAAGCAAGAGAGACAGACCTGCTACATTTGATAATTAGTTTTTCATTGCTGGAAATGAAGAGATATGTAGCCCCACTGCTACAAGTACATAGCTCGCTCTCTCTCTCTCTCTCTCTCTCTCTCTCTCTCTCTCTCTCTCTCTCTCTCTCTTTCCCCTTTTTCCTTTTCCCTTTTTTTTTTTTCCTTTTTCCCCCTCATCCTCCTTCCAGCGCCTCATAGTATGGTGTACGCCACACCGCGTCCGCCAGCATGGGGCTTTTGCTTAGTTCACAGTGCAGAGAGCTGGCTGCTACATTAAAAACCTTCAAAATTTCAACAAAAACTTACTGTTATTATTTGGAGTTTCCCCCCCAAGTCAGACCTGTTCAAAAGGAACAATTTCACATTGCTGACAATTATAAATGTTAAGTCTGCGTCCACGCGGTTTTGGATTTCTGTATAAAGTCCAGGGAAAATTCTGCCAGATGCTGGAACCCCAATTCCTAAAGCTGTCTCTGGTTCCCGCTCGTTGCACATCCACCGGCTCTGCAGAGACATGGGCACCCGGGCCGAAAACCCGGCCGGCCGGAGCAGAGCTCCGGCCCTGGCAGGGGCTGGCCCTGTATCCCGCGGCTGTTTCAAGTTCAAAGCACACATTTTTTTTTTTTTTTTTCCTCGCGCCAAAAGTTCATACCTTCTCAACGGACCCACAAAATGTCGGACACCACGCTGTCTCCCGGAGGGGAGAGAGACCAAGAAGGAAGGTTATTTCCTCCATTAGCCAGCGTGGGGCAAAAGCTTAGTTCACAGTCTCCATACACGGGTGCAAGCATTTGCTGGAACCCCAATTCCTAAAGCTGTCTCTGGTTCCCGCTCGTTCCACATCCACCGGCTCTGCAGAGACATGGGCACCCGGGGCGAAAACCCGGCCGGCCGGAGCGGAGCCCCGGCCCTGGCCTAAGTAATATTTTAAAAGACCAATAACATTGAAATGGAAAATATTGGGGGCTGGAGAGATAGTAGACCAGGTTGAGCACTTGCTACTTACATGCTACTGACCAGGACTTGATCCCTGGCATCCCATATGGTCTCCCAAGCACTGCCAGGAGTGATCCCTGAGTGTAGAGCCACGAGTAACCCCTGACCTTAGCTGTGACTCCCTAAACAAAAACAAAACAAAAACAGAAAATGCCTTACCGTAGACTTACTTGAAGTTTTAATTCATCTTGCGGAAGCAAAGCAATGGGACTATTGATTGAACTATTATTATAAGCATATAGATAATTATTTAGTTTTTAGTTGGGGGAGCACATACTTGATAGTTCTCAGCCGTTACTTCTGGCTCTGCACTCTGGAATTACTCCTGGCAGTGCACAAGGAACCATTTGGAATGCTGGGGATCGAACCCAGGTCAGCTTTATGCAAGGCGAGCACATTACTTGCTGTACGATTGCTCCAGCCCTGATAGTTACTTGTTTGACAGGACACTATAAGAATTATCAGTGCATCCCACTAGAAATATCCTCTACAGAAAAAACCTTAAATTTTTTGACTAATTTTCTGTTGTCTCTTTAATAACATTATGCTTTAATGCAATCCCAATTAAAAGAATTAGAACATATTACAATATGTTTTTTCCTTATCTTGTAAACAAGATAAAAGCAATTTAGCCAAAATAATTTAAAAAGTAAAACTAGTTTGACCTCCGCATTGATGTCAAAGAGTGAACTTTATAGAAAATTTCTCTGGTTTAAGAGACGCTTTACAAACAGTGGATAAAAGTAAATTGCTTTTGCATTCATAGTTTGTTTTGAAGTTCAAACATACTACTTTGTTAATTGGCTCTTTTCATGTTATGATTCTAATTTTCAGCACAACTCCAAGTAACAGCAACATATAAAGTCTAGTCATGACCAAATAGGTCACAAAGCAAAAAATAAAAAGCAAAATTACAAAAGATCTCAATTACCCTAAATGAAAGTGTGCCCTCCAATTTGTAGATAATTACTCAGAATTGAAACATTATAAAAGGATTAAATTGTATCCCCCAATTAGCAGAAGTGTTGGAGATACACACACAATATGTATTCTTAAGAATGTTTTAAAAATTATTCCACAAAATTCAATCTTCCTAATGGTTATAAAAATTGTGTGCCTTATCCAAAAGACACGTGAAAAATGCTCCTCATCACTAATCATCAGGGAGATTCAGATGAAAACAACAATGAGATACCATTTCACACCAGAGAGACTGGCCCCCATCCAAAAGAACAACAGCAACAGGTGTTGGTGTGGATGTGGGGAGAAAGGGGCTCTCCATCACTGCTGGTGGGAATGCCGACTGGTTCAGCCCTTTTGGAAAAGAGTATGGAAAAAATTAGAAATTAAGCTCCCATTTGACCCAATAATACCACTTCTCAAAAAATTAAAAATTGAGCTCCCACTTGACCCAGCAATACCACTTCTGGGAATATACCCTGGAGATGCAAAAAAGTATGGTAGAAATGACATTGTACTTATGTGTTCATTGCAGCACTGTTTACAATAACCAGAATCTGGAAAAAAACCTGAGTGCCCAAGAACAGATAACTGGCTAAAGAAACTTTGGTACATCTACACAATGGAATATTATGCAGCTGTTAGAAAAGATGAAGTCATGAAATTTTCATATAGGTGGATCAACATGGAAAGTATCATGTTAGGTAAAATGAGTCAGAAAGAGAGGGACAGACATAGAAAGGTTGCATTCATCTGTGGAATATAAGGTAACAGAAAGGGAGACTAACACCCAAGAATAGTGGAGATAAGTACCAGGAGGATTACTCCACAGCTTAGAAGCCTGCTTCGCATGCTGGGAGAAAAGGCAGCTCAGATAGAAAAGGGAACACCAAGTAAAGGGTGCTAGGAGGCCCCTCTTGGGATGGGAGATGCGGGCTGAAAGTAGACTATAGACCGAACATGATGGCCACTCAATACCTTTATTGCAAACCACAACACCCAAAAGGAGAGAGAGAGCAAAAGGGAATGCCCTGCCACAGAGGCGGGTTGGGGAAGGGGACGGGATGGGGTGGTGGGAGGGATGCTGGGACCATTGGTGGTGGAGGATTTGCTGTGGAGGTATGGGTACTCAACCATTGTATGACTGATATGCAAGCACGAAAGTTTTTAAGTCTGTAACTGAACCTCAATGTGATTCACTAATAAAAAATTTAAAAAAAATTGTGTGCCTTGAAACTGATGGATAGTGAAATAGGAAACAGCCCTTCCTGTGAAAGGAAGCCCCAGAAAGCCTAATTTGCAATGAGAAAACCAATTAATTTGTATGCTGGGCAGTAAACTCTTCCCTGTTCTCACACCGCCAAGTTTCATTTAAATGACTTTAAGCAGCTTCTACTATGTTGCTCTATGACTTTCAAACTGTAATTCCTGCAATTGTACACCTTTTTATTTTGTGTTTTTACTTTTTTCCTCCATCTTACCCATCTTAGTTCAATTCTGTTTTGATGAAACATACTTTAGGAAATGTGAATTTTGAAAGGAAGGAAGAACAATAAAAGAGGAAGGAAGGAAGGAAGGAAGGAAGGAAGGAAGGAAGGAAGGAAGGAAGGAAGGAAGGAAGGAAGGAAGGAAGGAAGGAAGGAAGGAAGGAGGGAGGGAGGGAGGGAGGGAGGGAGGGAGAGAGGGAGGGAAGGAGGAAAGGAGGGCGGAAGGAAGAGAAGGAGGGAAGAAAGAGGAGAGAAGGAAGAGAAAGGGAGAGAGGAAGGAGGGAAATGAATGAGACGAAAAGAAAGATAAGAAATATAGAAAAGAATTTGCTTACTTATTTATGTGTATCACTGATTTACATGTATACCAGTATAAGAGGACATTTTTTTGTCAGCAGTTTTTCTCACCCCAACAGAATGTGTCATCATCACCCAAACTTTAGCAACATGTTAGTGATATCCTATAGAATGTCTTAATGGCTCCTGCCAAAATAGAACAATCTTCACACTGTTTCCTATATGAATAGTTCTTTGTAAACATGTTCAGCAGTTCTTCATAAGAAAATACAAAATATATTTTTACGGTTTTCTTTGGGACAGAGATTGGAATTTGGGAAGGAAATAACCCGAAGTTGTTGGTGAGAAAGTGTAATGGTGGTGGGATTGGTGTTTGAATATTAAATGTAATCAAATATTGTGAACTAATTTATAAGATAAAAAAATTTAAAAAGAATGTACCATGCTTATTATAGCCTTTCATGTATTTCCATCAATGAGAGATTATGAATTCAACTCTGTGTGCTCCAAACGTTTGTCAAAAACATAGACTTTGTAAACTGTTAAAAGCAGAAAATACTACCACTTTTTATCATATATTAATATAATGGCATTGTTGTTTTAAAAAACATTAAAATTAATAACTATTGACAATGTTGGATTGAAAAATTTAAAAATTAAAAATTTTAAAATTTTCAAATTTTTATTTGAAAATTTTAATCATTAGATAGATTTTAATGGTGCCATACATACAGTACAGGAGGTAGGTATAGCATAGAGCCAACCCTAGTCTGCATTCTGGCAACACAAGTGGTCAATGTAATCCCTGAACACAGAGCTAGGAGGAAGCCCTGAGCACCTCTGGGTGTGATCCAAAGCAAATTAACAAATCCAAAAAGAAAAAAAAATTAATGTTCAGTGCAGTTCCAATAATCTTTGTCTGAATTCATGATTTCTAAAGTTAGAAATGTATTTTATGTTTAACTTCTATTTGTTTATTAAAAGATACTGTCATCCCACTGATCAACAACATATCCTCCCTAGCACAGCGGGTAGGGTGTTTGCCTTGCTTGTGGCCGACCAGGGTTTGATTCCTCCGTCCCTCTCGGAGAGCCTGGAAAGCTACCAAGAGTATCTCACCCACACGGCAGAGCCTGGCAAGCTACCTGTGGCATATTTGATATGCCAAAAACAGTAACAAGAAGTCTCACAATGAAGACGTTACTGGTGCCCGCTCGAGCAAATTGATGAGTAATGGGAGGACAGTGATAGTGACAGTGATTAAAAGATAGCTTGAGGAAATCAGAGTAATAGAGTCAAGTTCTGAATATATTGCCAATTTTAATTTTTAAAAAATAACTTAAATATAGTCCTTTATGTTGTAGTGGCTGTTTTCGTTTTTTAGAGTCACATCTAATTGTCCTAGGAGTTACACCCAACTTGAACTATGTGGTACTGGAGATCAAACTATCCTGCCTCAAAAGTAAGGATTTCAAATTTTACTTTATTTCATTTTGTTTTGGGGGTCACACCCAATAGTGCTCAGGGGTCACTCCTGGCTCTGCATCCTAGAATTACTCCTGGTGGTGTTTGGGGGACCCTATGGGACAGTAGGGATTAAACCTGGGTTGGAGGTGTGCAAGGCAAGCACCTTACCTGCTGTACGTCACGGCGTTCCCAAATCCAGGCACATTAAATCAGATTTAGAGTATATATAAATTTTGTTCTGAGTTATATTTGAATCTTTAAATTTTCTTCATTTGTAGCTTAGCAGTTATTTAATGTTATTCTGAGACTAAATCTTCACAGCAATACATCTCAAGACACATGCTTATATAACAAGCAGTTTCATACTGTCTGTCAGGCTTGTCTGTTGTCCTGAAATATCTGGTGGCATTTCTTCATGTCATGGAAAAATAATAAATTTTTCAACATTTTATTCTCTCTCTTTTATTAACAGATATATAGTCTGTGTTTCTTGAAATAATTGTTTTGTTTTTTAAAAAAACAGACCTCTAAATGAAAGTTTACTCAGTCAGTAATTAAGTATAATGATCTATGTTTTATAATGCCTTGATAGTGTCTCTAGTAATATATGATGGCTAACTAGCAAGGTTAATGTGAGATGAATGGAGATTTTATGTGTATATTTGTGATTTTGTGTTACTATTAAGCCCAATCTAACAAATCTTGTCCAATCTAACTGACTAACATTATCGTTCTGTTTCTCTTTATTTACAGTGTTTTTTCTTAGGACTGGTTTTTATTTGTAGAAGCAAGCTAAGTTTGTTTAACAAAAAACGTTAACAGAATATTCAACAGCAGCTTAGTAAACCCTCAGACAAGAACGTACTGTCCCCTTCAGAGATAGAACAATTTTCCCTAATTTACTTTTTCTGAAGTTTTTACATTTTTTAATAATTCCATTAACCATTTTGTGTAGCAAGCGATATAAAATAATCTGGGACCTGCTAGGGGGAAAGGTTTGAGGGATGGTGGGGCTGACGGGAACAGTGGTGGAGGGAAGGGGACAGTGGAGGGGGGGAGCGTTGGTGTTGGCGAATGCCTATAATAAATGCATCATGAACAACTTTCTAACCAGGGTGTTTAAACAAAGTTAGGGAGGGAAAAGACTGGTACTTTCTGTTTTTTCTTTCTTTTTTTTTTTTTTTTTGCTTTATGGGTCACGGCTTGCAATGCATAGGGGTTACTCCTGGTTCTGCACTCAAGAATCACCCCTGGCGAAGCTCAGAGGACCATATGAGATACTGGGAATCGAACCCGGGTCGGCCACATGCAAGGCAAACACCCTACCCGCTGCTTCAGCCCCAAGACTGGTACTTCAGCCCCAAGACTGGTACTACAGCCCCAAGACTGGTACTTCAGCCCCAAGACTTGCTTCAGCCCCAAGACTGGTACTTTCTGAATAGAGAAACTGTGGAACTTTAATTTTGCTTTACTGAACAATCCCAAATTTATTGAAAAAATGTTGAAAAGTATTGACTTAGTGGCTTTATATAGTGTGTGAATTTCAGTTCTTCAAATATTTGCAGTATGTCCTTTACCTGAAAAAAATTATGTAACTGGGTCACAAAATTCTTTTATTTTGGTTGTGTGTGGGTCTGCAAGGTATGTGTGTGTATTTATGTGTGTTATGTATCAATTTTGGTTTACTATCTGGCAGTCAATACATTCAACTTGAGCTTTTAACAGTTTCTACTGGGACAAAATAGAAAACAAATGTTCGCATAAATTATTTTTTAAAAACAATGTAATCTATAGGAAACTTTGGCTGTACTTTGTGAATAACCACTATCCAGAGTGGATAATAAACAGATGCATTTTAAAAATTGCTTTTTCTTCTTCAGAGGCTTAGGTTTCCAGCAGGGGCTGGAGTGTTCCCTAGAGGACATTTGGGTATGTGTGGAGGAGGTTTTTGATTGTCATTATGATTGGGACAGCCCCAGGCATTTAGTGAGCACAGGACAGAAATGCCAAATAACCCTCAGTGCATATAAGACATTCTGACTTAATGAAAAACTGTCATGTCATAATGCAGCAACACCCGGATTGCAAACTGATGGTGTCCTTATTCTGAATAGGTATGACACATGGGAGATATTAAGAAACTAGAATGGGTAATCTTAATATCATTTATTTATTTATTTATTTTGCCCATGAAACCTCAGTCCAATAAAATAAACTAATTAGAATACAGAAATCTCATCTTCCTAAAATTGTATTTAACACCCACTGTAAGCAACTGGTAATTTAAATGGTTTGCCAAGGGGTTTGCTGATTTTATGTAAGGTGGTGATATGTTGGAAACTACTTAAATCTGATTGTAGGAAAATAGTGCTGTTATTGCTCAAATTTTTTCCTATAACTTTAAGATCTCAGAATTAGAACAATTTGTAGAAATCATAAAAGACTTGACACTGAAAAGAAAGATTTTAAAATAAAGGTATCTTTACTAGGGGCTCAGACATCATTATTTACACTGCTGATGGAATAATAGAGATTCTATAATCTCATGTGCATACCAAAGAATAGAAGGTAAAATTGATTTATTTAATTCAGTTTTGATGGACTCAACACTTAGATTTTGTTTTCTTTCCATTAGGAAGTAGAGTATACTTATATATTTCAAACTTTTTATTCAATAATTTTTCAATGCAATGATTTTCAATGCTTTTTAAGTTGAGTAAACAACCATTAAAAGTTTATTAGAGGGGCTGGAGCAATAGCACAGCGGGTAGGGCGTTTGCCTTGCATGCAGCCGACCTGGGTTCGAATCCCAGCATCCCATATGGTCCCCTGAGCACCGCCAGGGGTGATTCCTGAGTGCAGAGCCAGGAGTAACCCCTGTGCATCGCCAGGTGTGACCCAAAAAGAAAAAAAAAAAAAGTTTATTAGAAAAATATTCCCTTAAGGCAACACTAATTTATTAATTCTCTTTTTAAAGCTTTTAAGATATAATTTCTTATCGGTAATAGTGACCCATAGTTCAGTTCAGTATTTTTATTGTTTGAGCGGGCACCAGTAATGTCTCCATTAAGAGACTTATTGTTACTGTTTTTGGCATATCCAATACACATGGGTAGCTTGCCAGACTCTGCCGTGCATGCTCCATACTCTCTGTAGCTTTCCGGGCTCTTCGAGAGGGGTGGGGGAATCGAACATGGGTTGGCCACGTGAAAGGTGAAAGCCCAACCACTGTGCTATTGCTTATTACTGAATTTAAACCCAGGAACATCTGAATCAATGAATGATATATGTATAGCTATGGTAACTTTCAGTAAACACCCCAAGCTTTAAAAATGTCTGTTTAATATAAACAGATTTAATCCCTTGTAAGTTTTAAAAATCATTTGCAGGACTGGAATGATAGTACAACAGGTAGGGATCTTGCCTTGCACGTGGCTGACCCAAATTCCATCCTTGGCACAACATATGGTTCCCATAGGCCTGCTAAAAGTAATCCCTGAACACAGAGCGAGTAGCAAGCCCTGAATACCAACCCAGTACAGCCCACAAACGAAAAATAAATTTTTTTAATTATTTTGCATTTTTAAATGAGGAAATAATGTTTTGTGCATTTTTCTGTTCTCAACTTTTGGAATTACTTCTGGGAAGTAGAGTGAATAAACTTTGGATTTACTTTGAATTGAATTTATTACATTTAAGTTACTCAAATTGTACTTGTTGTTGTAAAACTTTTCACTTGATTTCTAATAATTCTCACAATAAAATAACTAGGTTCAATGAGATTATCCTCAAAGTATAGCATTAACTTATTGGGCCCCAAAGGTCTATCTAAAATTTGGAAATGGAGAGATGCCTTGAGTTTGAAGTTCCTATGATTGTATGTTATTTAAAATATGTTACCTTCCTATTTTAATTTGAACAAGATTTCCTCATATTTTAGCTAATAATAGCATGCATTAACCCAAACACGGAAATGCCATAATGCAGAAACCTGAACTGATAATGAATAAACAAACAAACAAACAAACAAATAAAGAACACCTGGAATAGGAGACTTCTTCTCCATATAATTTGACTTTAACATTATTATTATTTGCATCTTTAGACAAATAATAGAAATCAATATAAAAATAATTATTTTCCAAAGTTCTTCTATCTTTCTTTTATTACAAAACACTAACAATAACCTTCAACCAAAATTGGATACCCATAAGTACGTTATTACAGAATCATCATAGGCATTAAAGCAATTTAAACTATTTTGTGAGGACCATAACCTGATGGTTTTTCTTATCCTAGACTCTGTAGAGATTGTTGTTGACCCCTCAAATTCTTTTTTACTTCTTTATTTCAAGACTTATTTTCCATAAAGTTAGTGGATGGGACTGCTGACAGCTTACTGGCTGCCGTTCTGATATTTGTTCCACTTACTTGTAAGAATCCATACCTGGTATTCGCCTTGAACTAGACATCCATATAGTCTTTTGAAGCTGCTCACATCCACTTTGAAATGTGCGCTCCTTGTCATACATCTAGTCAAGGCCTCCTCTATTCCTGTTCTCTCAACATTTCTTTTTTATTCTATCTGATCATGTAAACACTTGTGAATTCTACAAATAGCCTTTACATAATTGGGAAAATTAACTACTATATTAATTTCCTTTAACATTGCTATTTTCATGTTTCCCTACCAGAAGGGTTGAGATGCCTTTGTAAACTTTGGACTTCTTTTCAAGATGTGTCATCTAGTCAGTCTAAATTTGAACCAGTGTTCAAATTTCAATTTTTTGTCTCCAAAATTTTTTAGTTAATTTTTGCTGCTGTATCTCAAGATTTCAGCTCTACAATTTGAAGGAGTGCTTCGCTTTCCCCCACTTTAAATTATACTATAGAGCCATAGTAATCATTAAAGCATGGTACTGGAATAAGGCCAACTCTCACACCAATGGAATAGGACTAAGGACCTAGAGATAGATCCTAAAGTATATGAACAGCTAATCTTTGACAAAGGAGAAAAGAGTGTGAAGTGGCGAAAGGGAAGCCTCTTCAACAAGTGATGCGGGAAAACTGGTCAGTCACTTGTATCAAAATGAAGCCAGGCTCCTTTGGCACACTATGCACAAAGTCAATTAGAATCAGAGTTAAAACTGTAAATTATATTGCGGTAAATATAGGCAAAATACATCATGACATTGAATCAAGAGTTATCTTTAATTATCCAATGCCATTGATTAAGCAAATAAAAGTGAAGATAAGCCAGTGGGACTACACCAAAGGAAGAAGTTTTTACATCTCAAAAAAAGGAGAAAAGATAGACAAAGTAAAAATACACCCTGCAGACTGGGAGAAAATACTTGTCCACATGACATTTATCACCCATATGACAAATATCGGCAGAGAGTCCTTGCCCGCATGCCTGGCTGTCTTCCCCGGGGCCCCTCGGAGAGGATGGGCTCCAGTTTCCATCCCCACCCCTAGAAGAGCTCCTGGCGACCAAAGACCACCGGAACCTAGCCACAGCCATGCTCAAGGCCCCTTTCCACATGTTCAGACAAGCCTTACACATGAAGGTACCGGCAGAGGAACCCAGCTGTGTGTAATCCCATCAACAGCCAACATCCAGAGACTTAAAAGCAAGCTCCCAGAAGTGATATCTTATAACCTACTTTCTCTCTGGGAGAAACTAGCAAGCTACTGAGAGCTTCCTGCCCACATGGGACAGCCTCGCAAGCTTCCCATGGTGTATCCATATGCCAAAGCCAGTAACCAGCTGCATCTCATTCCCCTGACCCTGAAAGAGCCTCCAATGCGTCATCGTTGGGAAGGTGGAGTAGAGAGAGGCTTCTAAAATCTCAGGGATAGGACAAATATAGAGGTTACTGAGACCGCTCGAGCAACTCGACAATCAACGGGATTTCATGATTCGTGATTCGTGATGAGAAATATCACTCTCACTGTATCACTGTCATCCCGTTGCTCATCCATTTGCTCGAGCGGGCACCAGAAATGTCTCCATTGTGAAACTTCTTGTTGCTGTTTTTGGTATATCGAATACACTACGGGTAGCTTGCTAGGCTCTGCCGTGCAGGCAAGATACTCTCGGTAGCTTGCCAGGCTCTCCGGGAGGGGTGGAGGAATCAAACCCAAACCCGGGTTGGCTGCATGCAAGGCAAACACCCTACCCACTGTGCTCCAGCCATGGAGCATGCATATATATATATTACTGTATGACTGTCATCCCATTGCTCATCGATATGCTCAAGCGGGCACCAGTAATGTCTTCATTCATCCCTGTCACATTCAAGGTGAGGGGAATGAGGCCCATTATTGTTACTGTTTTTGGCATATCAAATATGACACAGGGAGCTTTGTTTTATAGTCTCTGGATCTTGGCCATTGATGAGATTACATGGCGCAGGGGGTGGGGGGAAGTTTGCGGGTGTGACTGCCAAACTACTGGAAAATGGGGAATCTCGGTGGAGGAGGCCCAGTCCTGATCCACGGAGCAGGCTTGGAGATCTCAGCCATGGGTCCTGCATACCTGGGTTCCTGTGACTGTTCCTTCATGCGTGAGGCTCGTCAGAGCATGTGGAGAGTGGCCTTGAGCATGGCTTTGGCTGGATTCTGGAGGAATTCTACTGCTGGGGCTCTGCCTGGGGCAAGGAGGGAAACTCAGCCCGCCCCTCTCTGAGGTGGCCCCCAGTGAAGACAGTCTGGCATGGGGGTAGAAGATTCTGAAGCACTGTCTTCCGGGAGCTTTGTTTTATAGTCTCTGGATCCTGGCTGTTGATGAGATTACATGGCATGGAGGTGTGGGGGGAGAGCCTGTGGGTGTGACTGCCAAGCTACTGGAAAACTGGGGATCTGGGTGGAGGAGGCCCAGTCCCGATACAAGCAGGCTTGGAAATCTCAGCCATGGGTCCCGCATACTTGGACTAAGTAATTTAGAAGAATTGATATTTCAAATAACTTTAATGTATACTATCCAAAAAGTAAGACTGTTTATATTTAAGATATGGTTAAACAGAAAATACATACTGCTACTGCTTAAATTAATTTTGTAAATTATGAATTTAACCAGCATTTGCATTATAATAATTAAATAGTATGGCTATCTACATTTAAAACTGCCCAGATCTTATATTTAATTAAATCCACACCCCATAAGAATTCTGTTTCTCTTTGTTGATAAAATGTAGGTGCATGGGAAGATGCCAGGCATGTAACTCCATCTCAAGAAGATCAGATGGTCTCTTCTCTAAAAGAAGAGACAATGAGGTGGTGAGGGGCTGTCTGCCTCCATTTGTAATTAAGAAAATTTGAATTAAGGAGAGTGAGACTTGGGGGTTGGAGAGATAGTGAACTGGTAGGGCACTTGCATGTGGCTGACCCAGTTTCAATTTCTGCATCCTATATGGTTCTGGGAACACTGCCAAGAGTGATCCCTGAAGTACCACAAGTTTGCCCCCCCCCCAAAAAAATAAGACTCAGCTAATAAAATAAGTTAGGGTTTTATCAATTTTTCTTGAAGTGTACATGATGTAGGCAGGCAGATAGACAGAGAAGGGCCTCATGGCAGAGAAACTTTCAGGAAAAAAAGTCACCAGAATTTACAATTAAATTCCTGGGAAGTGAAAGTCCTAAGGTCAAAAAAAAAAAAAAAGACCAGAGATAAAACCTTCAGGTCCTGAGGAGGTTGGACCCCTCCCCATGAAGGTATTCCTTGAATACCTTCAGACCCCTCCCTTTTAACGTTAAAAGATTAATGTTAGCGATTCAGTGCAGAGAAGATATCAGAACATTCCAGACCGAGACATCATCTTATGGGGGAAATTGTTTTTTTTTCCCAGAAATATTTGTATATAAAAGCACGCAAGGCTCAACCTCTAACAACACGTTAGTGATCTCATGGAAGGGCTTGATGGCCCTGAGTGAAATATAACAATCTCCACACTTTTTTCCTCTAAGGATAGATTTTCAGTGATATTCCATAACAATACAAAATATATTATTTTGGTTCTGCGTTGGGCCAAGGACGAGGGCTCGGGATGGAAACATCCAAAATATGGTGGTGGGAAGGTGCAAAGGTGGTAGGATTGTGTTTGAATGTTAAATGTAATGAAATATTGTGAACTACTTCATAAAATTTTTTTTAAAATTGAAAAAAAAAAAGACTTCCAAGAAGATAGCCTATAAAAGCCACCTTGAACAAGGGAAGGGCACGGGTTTGCTGCCCAAGCCCATGTGCTACTTGAGCCCACGTGGCTGAACATGTGGTATCCAAGCACATGTGTCACCCGAATCCTTCCTCCCTCCCTCCCTCCTTCTCTCTCTCTCTCTCTCTCTCTCTCTCTCTCTCTTCTCTTTCCTCTCTCACCACTCTCTCTACTTCCCTCTCTCCCTCTCCCTCCTTCCCTCCTTCTTCCCCTTCAAAAACTTCCAAATAAAATCCTGTTACTTTACTGCTTGTCTACTCCTGAAATTCTTCTCTGAGAGGTGAGACAAGGGCCCGGAGACCCTGGGTAAGACCTGAGACTGGTTTCTCCTTTCCTGCAAAGAGTAAATCCTTGCTCCAACCTGAGTCTGTGGCTCCCCTAGAAATCAGGGGGTGGGGATCAGCTCCCATGCCTGGTAGACCAAGCAGCAAATGTCAGGTGTAACCTGATGGCCACCAATGGAGCTGGTGAGTAGGGGCTCATAGCAGACTTCATCAGTCCTAGACTTCCCATCGGTCCTAGGGTGGCAGAGGCGAAAGGGGAGAAAGTGATTGTGTCTCTCTCTCCTCAAAGCCTCACATAACTCACCAGTGGGGCCCACTTACATTATATATATATAATTTATATATTTATATATATATTTCACCCCTCCCCCACCTCAACGCAAAATCCCATTAAAAAGGTGGGAGTGGGGAGGTTGGAGGGATGAATAGAAACTTCCTCAAAAAAAGACATACAGATGTCCACCAAAAGGTATATGAAAAAATTCTCTGTATAACTCATCAGAAGCAAAATGCAAATAAAAGCAACAATGACATACCATCTCACAAAGTGAGACTGGCACACATCATGACACACACAAAACCAAACAAAAACCAACCAGTTTTGGCATGAGGGGAAAGGAACCCTCAGTCACTGCTGGAGGGAATGTGAACTGGCTTAACTATTTTGGAAACCATGTGAACACTCTCAAAATACTAGTAATTGATTTTCTATAGGATCTAACAATTCTGCTTCTTGACATCTACCCCCAGGGCTCAAAAACTATTCAGAAAAGACATTTGCAGTCCTGTGTTCATTGCAACACTGTTTATAATAAAGGAAATCCAGAAACAAATCAAGTGTCCAACATAGAAGACTGGATAAAGAAGTTTTCCATGGAAGTATATAAACACAGAGGAATACTAATATGCTTTTAGAGAAGAGTAAATCAATCATGCAATTTGTTGCTATAGGAATGTATATAAAAATATCCTGCTGAGTGATGTGAATCAGAAGGAGAGTAAGATAAATAATATGACCTCTCTCATATGTGGAACATAAAGAAACAAAGTAATGGAACAATGAATAATCAACACACTCTGTAAATTGGTGTATAGAATTGAGCTTACCGTGGTAGGAATAGGAGGGGTGGGATATATTGAGGATGTGGCACTCTCGTGAATGGTTTTGGAGCAGTGTATGATTGAAATCCTAACATTAGCAGTATTAGAAATTACAGAGTCTAAAATTAAAAAAAAAAACAATGCAATTTTTTATTAATAATGAATGACATCAGGAAACCTGGATTTTTAAAATTTTTATCTTCACTGCTTGACTACTAAATTGCCTTCCAAATACTATAATAAATGAAAGGACAAGTCTCTGTCAGTTCTCCAAGTCATTTCAAGCTCCAAATTAATAGTATTCCATTAGTGAGGATTTATTGCAGCAAAAAAAATAGCAATAAATTTCCTATCTTGAGTCTGAATAATTCACAAATACAGATGTTCCTCCATTTTTACCTTGGCATTCTTGATGCCTCATAAGTTTAATTTCTCATGGTAATAAGTAAATATGATTCAATTGAACTAGTAATTAGTGAGCACAAGCAACTATGCTCCTCTGCAATCTTTGATAACTAAAAACCGCCTTGGTAAAGCATACTCAAATTATAGGATCTTTTGCACTTTCAAACTCACTATTGTTGTTGGAGTTTCAACACAGAACTCACTATTCTTGTTGGAATTTATCCCCCAAGAATATGGCCCTAATGACAGGGAAACATTTGATAATTAGTTTTCCGCTGATGAGAATGAAGAGATATAAAGTCGCGTGGCCACTACTTTAGAATTTCTGTATTTTAGTAATTAAGTCCAGGGAGATTTAAGTTGGAAATTGAATCATTTCCATTCCTGGAGCAGCATGGAGCAAAGGTTCACAGTCTGGAGACATGGCTGCAAGCACTCACTGGGACCCCAAGTCATTTGGCTGGCTCTGGATCCTGCTCGTTCAGCAGCAAAGCAGCTGTGCAAAGGCATGGCCACCCGGGTCGAATCTCGGCAGAGCTGGAGCTGGCACCAACCCCCCTGCCCGAGACTCTAGAAATCATTTTTAAGATAAGAGAATTCATATATTAATGAATTTAACTTCTTCTACTAAGTGTTCTACACCACAATAAAGCTCTAGACTAAATTTATATTCTTCGTTATATTGACTAAATGGACATTTTGCAAGATAGAATTTAAGGAACAACCATTTGAGAAATAAATGAATTGCCAATTCTCTAATAAAAATCAATTCTAGTTCTCTGCATTAAGCAATGTCTTCTAAGCCAAAGGAACTTAAGATAACACCACCCACAATATAAAACAAGAACTGCTCCCAATGACCATACGGGTACAAGTCCAAAAACTAGCAGGATTGGTCCATTTCAGCTTTTCAATAATCCATATTACACCTTTTCTGTGTACAATTTGGGTGGTCCACCTAGGCTGGAAATCTAAGAAAGTCTTCCAGAGGCAGAAAATAGTTTGGGCTAAGGCAGATGTCAGTCACCCAGACAATGTCTATTTATGTTACTCTATAAGAACACAAAATAGACTTTAATTTCAAGGGGGAAATAATAATAATAATAATAATAATAATAATAATAATAAAGAGATGGGGTAAACATTACAGAATCAGTAGTACATGCACAATGCTAGAGAGGCAAAGAATTTGGAGGCACCAGATCGATCAAGATCAGCAACCCCCTCTTTGTCTTCCTCAGCAGGAGACTCTGGCTTGGAAAAACACATCTCAAACATAGAATGAAGAACATGAGAATGATAAATATGTGAAAATACTTTAAAAAACCCTTTTGCTTTTAATTTCCTTTAAATACATGTAACTGTTTAAATCCCTTTCCCTTTTTTTAAATTACCATTTTCTTGAATCTGCTCAGAGTTTCCCCCCCCGATCATGAACACTCCCCAGTAAAAATTTAACACCCACCATATACTATGTACCTGATATATGTATATCTATCCTTTAGGAACATATAAATGTAACGTTTATAGTTCTGAAATGCTGGATATCGAAAGGTTAAACCTTTAAAAGTTAAATTAAAAATTTAAATCTATTAGTATACAATTTCCCTTTACAAATGTATTATTATTATTACACAATTTTGATGTATTTTTACATTTTTAATTATAGAAAATATGTAAATATTAAACATCTGTGCACAGTGCACACAATTAGGAGAGCTTTTGAAACATTATTTTCTTTGTTTCTCCTTTTTAACTTTTGGGATGATATCCAGCAATCAGAGGCTATTTTTTTCTCTGAGTTCGGGGATCACTCCTGGCAGTGCTTGAGGGATCACATGTGACACTAGAGTTCTGGGTATTTAAGTGATTAGCTAAATCACAAAAGCACTAAGGATTAAACATCAAAATATCTATAAGTCAGCCAATGGCAGTCAATGGACCTGAATAAACCATATTTTAAAATATTCTTTTAACTAGACAAATCCAGACTAAAGTTGAATAAATCTATTAAAGGAAAAATAGCAAGCTGAATAGATTGCTTAAGAGCTCTAATTTCCCTTTTATTGTCTAATTTTTTAATTTGTTGATAGTTACTTAAGTACTAAGGGTTGTGGCCAGACTGATAATACAGTGGGTTGGACATTTGCCTTTCATGTGACCAACCAGATTAAAACTCTGGCACCACAAATAGAACCTTAGGGCTCCATAAGTGATCCCTGAGTGCAGAGCCAGGAGTAACCCCTGAGCACAGCCAGATGTGATCCCCAAATTTTTTTTAAAATGGTTTGTTTGGGGCTTGGGCAAATCTGTTTTTTGTTTGTTTAAAAATGTTTTAAATATCAAAAGTCTTAGATTTTTCTTTACTGATAGAACATTCCCTCATGTTTAATGCCCACTGGTAAAAAAAATGCCCACTGGATACAAAAAAAGGTGTTCAGTATTATTAATCATCAAATCAAAACCATAATCGGATATCACCCCAAATCTATTTTCATCAAAAAATGCAAGAAATAAGAAGTGTTGATAAGAAAAGATAAGAAGATGAGGTAGAGATAAGAAGAGATAAGAAGATGAGGTAGAGGAGAAAGGGAAGACATATGCCATTAGTGGGGATGCAAATTGTTGAAATTAACTTTATAATGGAAAAACAATGTGAAAAATACTTAATAAATTATAAATATAACTACATTATCCAGAAATTCCATTCCATTTTCAAAGAAAAAGAAAGCATAACACTAAACTGGTATATGTATCCCCATATTAACTACAAATTATTCCCAGTAGCTAAGACATGGGAACAGACCAAGTGACCATTAGTGGATGAATAAGTAAAGATGTGGTATATGCATTTAAGGGAATATTCTTCTATCAGAGGAAAGAGTGACATGTGTAACAACCTGGATTAAATTAGAGGACATTTGGAATAAGGTTAAAAAATTTTTTGCATGGTATCCTGGATATGTGGGATCTGAAAAAGAAAAGTTGCCAAATAGAGAATAAATGCAAGGGTTTGGGGATTGGTGGAATTAGGATGAGGTTGGTGAAAGATAGGATACAAACTCTCAGCTATATTATGAATATATGGGGGGGTTAATGTAAACTGTGATGACTATACTTGATAATACTATATTATATAATTGAAATTTATCAAGAGTAGGACTCAAATTCTTATAAACATAAACAAATTTATAGATATGTTAATTACCAAGGTGATGGAACATTTTTTCATGATGCATGTATACATATGTGTATATAGTTATATATGCACATCATGTAAGTATTGCATAAATTGTCATCAAATACATATATATACACACACACACACACACACATATATATATATATATATATACACACACACAATTAAGCCTGCTCGGATCCGGACTGGCCTCTTCCATTTTCCAGTAGCTAGGCGGTCACACCCAGAAACTGCCCAGCACCCGTGTAATCCAATCAATGGCCAACATCCAGAGACTATAAAACCAAGCTTCTGGACATCTGATAGCCTAGTTCTCCCTCTTGGAGAACCTGGCAAGCTACCAAGAGTTTTCCTGCCCATACTAGAGAGACTGGCAAGCTCTCCGTGGCATATTCATGTGCCAAATACAGTAACAAAGATGGGTCTCATTCTCCTGACCCTGAAAGAGCCTCTAATGTGGCACCGTTGGGAAGGACGAGTAAAGAGAGGCTGCTAAAATCTCAGGGCTAAGATGAATGGAGATGTTACTGGGCCTGCTAGAGCAAATTGAGGATCAATGGGATGATAGTGATAGTGACAGTGATAGTAATTTTGACAATTAAATAGCTTATATTTTTCCAATTCTACCTCCATAAAACTGAAATAAAAATGAGGGATGCTACAGTGAAGTTGTCAATGTTCTTTGAAAATTGAAGAAAATTATCCTCTAATTCACATTCTTTGTCTCTCTTTCTCCATTGGATTAATTAATGCAGCTGTGTTTTCATGTAATAAATCTCATTTGAATATTTTCCTATTGAAGGTCACATTGTTGGTGGGATTGGTATTGGAACATTTAATGCCTGAAACAACTGCATATGAACAACTTAGTAAAACATGGTGTTATGATAAATTTTTTAAAAAAAACAAATATTTCCCTTCTATTTTTTTCTTATATGCAAATAAAAATTTCATATATTGTATTCTTTCTGATGCCATGTTATATATATGAAAAATTTAATCATATTCTTTTGAAGTTTTTATTTTAAAATATGTATTTAAGTGATTATATGCTTCACATATGTGTTCATTGTTTTGATATAAGCTTTACTAGTATACTGTAATTTTATAAGAGGCAAGATAACATTTATTTTCTTCAGCATTAGATTTAGTATTTAATGCATTTTCTAATGTGTAGAATGTCCCTATGAATATTTCTAAAGTGAAGTTGAAAAACAGACATTTAAAACTATTTCAAAGTTTTTGACTGGTATGGAATTTATTTTTGTTTTGGGGCCACACCTAGAGTATTCAGGTGTTATACCTGACTCTGTGGTCAGAGATTACTTGTGGCAGTGCTCAGATGCCATATGTAGTTCCAGGGATCAAACTGAGTCAGCCACATGCAAGGCAAGTTTCCAGCTCTCTGTACTACCTCTCCAGCTCCTGGAAATAATTTGAGTTAATGATCAACTCTCTTAGCATCAACTTTTGATAGATTTCTGAGAAAAAGTTACTTTTATAAAATCATACAAAGAACAAACTCAGAAACATTATCTATATAATTTTTGTGTTTGAAAATTACATTCGAAAATTTTATAACTATTTTTGTATCACACATTTCCCTGTCAGCAGAAGTTGAGGTTTTGTCATGCTAAGACTGTCTCTTGGCATCACTTATTTGAAAAATAACATAGAAGCAATCATCGGAGCATGGTAATTTAAAAAATTGACTGCTCTAAACACTCTTCTATTTGTTTTGTTTATTTCACTTTCTTCTCTACTTTGGCCACAGAAATGTGGTAAGTAGAAAAATTGTTGGGAATGCTGGCTTCCACTGCTGGGTTAAATATGTTGCACATGTACTTCTAATGGGTTTGTTAGGCTTCCAAGAATTTGACTGAAACAACTCTCCCCTTGAAGAACTTGGAAAAATAAAAGATGTCTATGTGTATGAGCCAAGTCTCAAAGAAGGGGTATGTTCTCTCTCATGGCCTTTCAGTCTTAGATTGTTGTTCAAACTTGGCATTGTTTACATACCCTAATGCATTTCTTCCTTTGGCTCGTAGCCATGAATCCAGCTGAGGCCCAACAATCACTGGCCCAGATTTATTTTTGTTTTATTCTATGCTTCACTCCATTGTCCTGTGTCCAAAAGATCACATCACTGCTGTTTCATTAGCTTTTACTAATTTTTCACAGTTCAATATTTAAAATAAATTATTTCCCTCAAAGTGCTTCTTACAAAATTTTTTTTACTGAGATGAGGTTCTGTGATTTATGGTACTGTTAATGATGGTTTCTCAAGCATATACTTCTATCACCACTCCCTTCCCAAGGACACTAATCGCCCTCTTCCAATCCTGCTTCCTCCAACTCAACTGTGCGGATCAGTTCTCCCATTGTGTTGCCTTTAGACTTATAGTGCTTTCTCTAGACAATCTCCAGAAACTCCTATTCCCCTTTATTGCTCCCTTACTTCTTTTATTCGATATTCCCAACCCAGGAGTTCAAACATTTTCTTAATTGTTTCTTCAGGATGACACCTGAACTTAGGATGGCCTTTTTTTTTTCAACCATTTCCCCTATACTTTGTAGACTGATCCTAGAGGATCCTTCCTCAATCATGATTTGGCATTGTAATTGCTAATTTCCACTTTTTACACTATACTTAGAGAGAAAGTAAAATAATGTTGGGGGGAAAAAAACTCAACAAATTTAACTCCTAAAATTACTGGTAGTTGTGTGTAGCTCGTAGAAAACAGGCCATATTCACCATTGACTTAGTTCAATACAGGATTTAGGACTGATATGTGACAAAATAAATGGTTTTGGTGAACTGGATGGGATTAATTCTGATTAAATAGTGTTGTTGTTTTGGGGCCACACCCAAGGGTGTTCAGGAGTTACTTCTGGCTCTGCGGTCAAGAATTATTCCTGGCTGAGAGATGAACCGGAGCCGAGGCACGAGAAGCAGACCCTCCGCGCCTATAGACTGTGATCCTGAAGTCTCCTAACCCATTTTGGCACCAGAGCGGATTCTTGCAGCCATGCATTTTGACTGTGAACTGAGCTACAACCTCGTGCAGCCCGGGGAGGGATTTTTTTCTCTCTCCACCCCATTTTTCTGAGCGAAAATGGTGGCAGCAGCAGCAGCCACATAGTGAGAGCCACCCTCTAAGACCCCTCAACCAGGAGGCAGGACTTTCTTTAGTGACGTAGCCTGTAGGTGGTCCTGGGAGGGGGGGTGTTCCTGGCTCGCCTTCCGCCCAGAGATGAACCGGAGCCGAGGCACGAGAAGCAGACCCTCCGCACCTGTAGACTGTGATCCTGAGGTCTCCTAACCCATTTAGTCACCAGAGCGGATTCTTGCAGCCATGCATTTTGACTGTGAACTGAGCTAAAATATTAGAAACCCAAAACTGCCATAGCGGCCGCGCGGACTCAATGTCTTCACTCTCAGCAATGAAGAGAAATTATTAGATGATGCCTATTCAGCAGGCCTGATTGTTGGGGAAAATTTCCAATCAATAATAGTGAGTTCTGTATGGAAATATGGAATATACTCAAGGTATATAGAGAATAATGGGAATATCATTAGCTACTTAGATGGGAGGTGAGGTGGGAGGGGGGTGTATTGGGGTTCTTGGTGGTAAAACGGGTGCACTGGTGAAGGGATGGGGGTTTAATCAGTATTTGACTGTGACTTAAACCTGAAAAAAAAAAAAAGAATTATTCCTGGCTGTGTTCAGGGGATTATATGGGATGATGGGGAACAAATCTGTGTTGGCTGCATGCAAGGCATTTGTACTTTTGCTCTGACCCAATAAAGATAATTTATTAAAGGAAAAAGGAATTTTTTGTGGAATTCTGTGAGGAAAGTAGGGCTGGACACCATGAAGGTCAACAATTACATTCTCTGCAGAGGAATTCTTTGTTACTTGTGTATGACAAGTCAGTTTTACATTATATTTATATAGAGTCTCTAAAGCACAATTTATAATGTTGGCACATAAACTTCAATTGATTCATGCCTAATCCTAAACTGCTAGTGTTCTACAAGGAGCAAAGTCATAAAAGTTGCAGTAGGTTCTGTAGGATTAAATTTTCTAAGATTAAACTAGGAAGATTTTCTCCAATAAAGTTTAGGGATGGGATAAAATGGAAATAGAAACAATAACCTGCATCTATGAAAGATGCAACTTTTTATGAATATTAAATAAGTGCTTATAGAAAGCTAGAATTTGATATAGTTTTGTGCACTGTTTAAGTGTAATCAACACAAAAGCCATGGATCCATATGGAAAAGTACTTGAACTCTTTGATTAAAGAAAAAAGATTAAGGATAGAATTGCATTTGGAAATATACAGAGAATTATTTTTAAAAAGCAATTTTCTGATAAAAGCATGAACTATGCACTATACCAAATCCAGGAAGCCAATGATGAACTGAAAGTGCTTATTCACTTTAGCAAGAGGTTGCTGAATGGCCATTTAAAGAACAGTTATTATAAACTAAGTGTCGTACTTACTTTTAACCCAAATTTAAAAGAGAAAAGTCAATTAACATATGGTAAGAAATTAAATAAAGTGAGGTTAAACTATATTAATAATTTTATAAATAAAATAAAGGTAGTTTACTAGACTAAAATCCAAATCAAACCTTTTATTACATTATTTGAGAATTTTAACTTCTCATTCTCCAAAGTAAAATCATTCATTTTGCAATTGCATTTTTTCTACTTGCATACTGACTGAAAAAGTACATTCCATAGAGCTGTGAAACAGAAGGGGTCATTAGCTTTGACTCAAATGAGAAATTATGGTATTTTTTCTGTAAAACTAAGTTGGCATGTGAATAGTTCGCATATTAAAAAATCCTTTAGGTAGTCAATATCTTCTGCTGTTCATTATCCTATGTTTGTTTGTTTTTTCTTGGCAGAAAATACCACTTGGGTATAAATTTATCATCATTCTGAAAGGAATAAAGATTTAACAGAAGGCATCTTCTCCTGCTGGAAAATAAATGTTAATTCTTCCATTTTTTAATGTTCCATGTCCTGACTCAACTTTTCTCCTACACCCTTCTGTTTCTTTATAATTATAGGATTTTTTACTGGTCATCCTACATTTAAATTTACCATAAGCTTTATATACTATGTTAATATATATATGATTTATATGATGTGGAATATATAAATAATATATTAATTAAAATACATATAAAATTATATATGCTTCAGAAATAGATAGTTTCTGAAAGAACTTAGTTACTATACATCAGAGTATACTTTGTTTTCATCTTTAAAATAGCTAAATGTTGTTTAGAAAGCAACTTGTATTTTTGTACAGAGATATACTCAGGCATAATAAGACAGAGAAATTCACCTCAACTGGTGTATCCAGACAAAACAGTAGGCAGAAGTCCTACTAGAGTAGAGTTAAATAACTACCTGAAGAAGATTTCAAAGCAGCCATCATAATGATGATAACTGAAATAAAAGCAATGTAAGTATGAGAGAATAGGAGAGAAAGTTTGGGGAAAGTTCAAACAGAAATCAGGGAACTAAAGAACATAAAAATAGAAATGACTTTGCATTGAACTATTAAACTCCCAAAATAACCAAAGCAACTCAGAAAAAAAAATAGAGAAAGAGCTGTATTGCTTCAAAATTAAACCAGAATCCATAATATAGATCAAGAAACATAAGCATAATTTTCCATGATATTGATTTTAGAAGATTGTTCAGTGATTTAACTCCTTTGGAAAGGAAATAAAATCAAAAATTAAATGGAAATTATTCTGGAAATATACCAGAAATAAAAATTATTCTGGAAATATACCAGAAATAAAAAGTTCCTGTACTAGAGTGAAACCAGTAAAAAATAAAAAGACATTCCAATGACAGATGACTGGATTATGAATATGTGAGATATATGTACATACATACATATTACACATGTATGTATATATATATATATACACACACACAATGAAATACTATACAGCTGCAAGTAATAATGAAACATGCATTTTGCTGAGCTTGGTTGGAACTAGAAGATATTAATGATGTAAGCTAGTAGAAGGAAGACAGACACAGGATGATCTCACTTATCTGTGGAATATAGAATACTAGATTAGGAAATTTATTGGAGTGAAGGGGGGATGTATAGATCACTCTTGACCCCAGTGTTTAGAGAAGAGA
Organism: Sorex araneus; assembly: GCF_027595985.1. Lineage (NCBI taxonomy): Eukaryota > Metazoa > Chordata > Mammalia > Eulipotyphla > Soricidae > Sorex > Sorex araneus. The sequence goes on along the minus strand of NC_073302.1, from coordinate 127,686,011 downwards.
CAGGGAAGAAAAAAAAATCAAGGGTGGTGGGGAAGAAGAGAACTGAAGTAGTGGGTGAACAGGTATCAGGGCTTTGATTACACCAGTGATATGAGTACAGTGATATGTGAGAGGTACAGCCTTATATTTAAAAACACAGATTTAACAAAACTAAAAACATGAGACCTCAGCAGCAACCACTGAAACTTTGTAATGTGCTTGTCAAATTGACATGCCAGGGTGAAGGAGAGATTGGGTTGGGGAGGGAATCTGAGAGCACTGGTGGAGGGAAGTTGACACTGGTGGAGGGATTGGTGTTGAATTATTGTACGCTAAAACTCAACTATTAGTAACTTTGTAAATCATGTGGCTTTTTACAAAAATTGTTTATAAATAAATAAAAAGACATTCTGTGGAGTGACTATATCCCAGATTCATAAATACTCAAAAACTTAACAGCAGAAATACATTAAAAAGTGGGAAGGGTAGATGAAAAGACAATTCCTCAAGAAAACATAAACGTGACCAACAGGCATACAGAAGGAGCAATAGCACAGCGGGTAGAGAGTTTGCCTTGCACGCGGCCGACCCGGGTTCAATTCCCAGCATACAATATGGTCCCCTGAGCACCACCAGGAGTAATTCCTGAGTGCAAAGCCTGGAGGTAACCCCTGTGCATTGCCGGGTGTGGCCCAAAGAGCAAAAAAATAAAATAAAATAAAATATGAAACATTGCTCTCAATTACAACTTGAATGGAACTGGGCGTGTTATGTTAGCCAAATAAGTCAGAGGGAACACAAGTGCCAGATGACATCAATCAGACGGGAGAGCAGTAGTACAACAGAAATGGTGTGTGCCTTGCACACAGCTAGCCCAAGTTCAATCCTGAGCACCACCAGGAATGATCCCTGAGCGCAAAGCCAGGAGTAAACCCTGTGCTCTGCTGGGTATAGCCCAACAGTTCCTCCAAAATAACTGGTAAACTTAAATATAGGTATAAATATATTACTTTAAAAACACAAAGAGGGCCCGCCTGCCGCCAAGATGTGATCCTGGGGGCCGCACATGTGTGCGGCCTCTCCGCAGCTGCATGAGCGTGACTCCAGACGCCAGCTAAATTTTTCCGCATGGGCAGCTCCTCGCAGAATGTCTCCAGACTGAGAACTAAGCCGTGGCCTCATGCCCGCCCAGGCGGGGAAAGGTATCTCTCTCTCTCTCTCTCTCTCTCTCTCTCTCTCTCTCTCTCTCTCTCTCTCTCTCTCTCTCTCTCGCCTCTTCCTTGCCAGGGGTGAAGGGCGAAGGGCGTGGTGACTGCCATATTATGACGACCACAGATGGGGTTTACAACTTGCAATGATCCAATACCTGGAAGAAATCTCCCTGGACTTAGTTGCTAAAGTACGGAAATCCAAGATCTCATAAGATCTCATATCTCTTCACAACAGGTCTGACTCTAGTGGGGTACTCCTAACAATAATAGTGAGGTTTGTGCTGAAATATTAAATGTAACCAAAGTAAATAGAAAGTTAAGTGAAATTTATCAGTTACAAAGTGGGGGGAGGGGGGCGGGATGGGAGGTGTACTGTGTTTTTGTTTTTGTTTTGGTGGTGGGATATGGGCACTGGTGAAGGGATGGTTGTTTCAGCATTGTATAACTGAGACCTAAGCCTGAAAGCATTGTAATTTTCCACATGGTGCTTTAATTAAATAAATAAATAAATAAATAAATAAATAAATAAATAAATAAAAACACAAAAAGGAAAAAAAGACAACATTTAAAACTTTGAAAGTATAGAAAATCACCTTGAATACATGTATTTGAAATATCAGAAGAAATAGAGTGGTGCAACAGAAATACCTAAATGCAAAAATACTCGAGTTCTCGAAATTGATGGTCTACATTAAGCGACAGATCAAAGAAACTCAGAATACCATAGAGGATTTACAATCAATGTACACTTTAATACACACAAGGACAGAAAACACATACATGCACACAATCATTTCCTATTCATACTCTGAAAACAAGAGTCAAAGAGAAGTTGTTGAAGACTGCAAAGAAAAAATAAAAACGTGTACAGAAAAAAGAAAATAACAGTAAGAGAAACTATGCAAGTCCGAAGACATTAGTATAGCATCTACAAAATACTGAAAGGGAAGTACTCTAAATTCAGGATGCTGTTTCTATATATTGTATTTCAAACTGAAATAAAATAATTCTTTCTTGATAAATGACTACTAGAAGGATGTAGTTTCAGCTATACCTTAGAGTATAGGTTGAAGAAGAGGGAAGCAAAGAAACCAAAGAAAGAAGTAAGAAGAGGATGGGAAGTTGGAGTAGAGGTCAGGGACAGCTCACATATGAGAGGCAAAGATGTCCTATTGCTGTATATCTAAACCACAGAGCCAGCAACACTGAAAGCACAAGATAAAAAACTACAGCAGTGAACTTCAAAATGTGCCTATCAAGGAGGCAGGCTGAGAGTGGGAGGGAACTCGGGACTCTGGTATAAGGAAGTTAATAAGGATTGGGAGTGGGATTGAAACTCAGCTATGAATAACTGTACATTACGGTGTCTTAGAGCCCTAGTAGATGTGTCTCAACCTTTATTCTTCCTGAAAGAAAAAAAATAATAGCTGAAAACATTGCAAACTCTAAAGAAAAGAGGCACCAGACAGAGGAAGCTCAAAGAGATCACTCTATCCTAATTTATCTCAAATAGATATACACTAAGACATATTATATAAAAATAGCAAAAATTATCAATAAGGAGATAATTCTAAAAGCAGCAAGAGAGGGGGCCGGAGCGATAGCACAGCGGGTAGGGCGTTTGCCTTGCACGCGGCCGACCCGGGTTCGATCCCCGGCATCCCATATGGTCCCCCAAGCACCGCCAGGAGTAATTCCTGAGTGCAAAGCCAGGAGTAACCCCTGAGCATCGCTGGGTGTGACCCAAAAAGCAAAAAAAAAAAAAAAAAAAAGCAGCAAGAGAAAATAATGGGAATCTCAATAAGGCTAACAACAAATATCTCCACAGAAACTTACAGATTAGAAGAAATGATGTTTACAAATTGCTGAATAGAAAAAGTCTCCAATCTACACCACTAGGTTACCAACCCACATTTGAATGAATAATAAAAAAAACCTTAGAGATAACAAAAACTTAGAAGAATTTGTCTTTACTAAATGGATCTTGTAAAAATTCCTCAACGAATTTCTGTATAAAGGGGAGAAAAATCTTCACTTGAAAGTGGCATGATTCCTAAAAAATCACAGAATGTGAGAAAAAGATAAAAACGCAGTGAACTTACTGTAAGTTCTTACAGTGAACTTCAAGAAAATCATGGAATAGAGGCAAACTGTTATAATACCCAGAAATCATGTAGGAAAAATGGTGAAAAAAATTTTATATCAATTACTTCACTAAATATCACTAATCTGTACTTGCAAACTGAAAGGTATTGAGTGGCAGGATTGCCAAAAAGTCAAAACAAATTTTCTGTCTCCAGAAGATCCATTAATAATAAATATAGGTTCAAAGTAATAAAAAATTGTAGAATAACCATACAGGCAAATGGCAGCCCCCTATGTTCATATTTATGTGAGTTAAAAGAAAGACTTTAAGCTAAAAAAGATAAGAGGGAGAAACAGATACTGTAAGACTTATTAAGAGGAAAATATATTTCTTTGTAAAATTAGATAGAAACTTTGATGGGTTTAGTAGACATTTATAGTTCACTCTATCCATCCCATTTCCATCAAAAAAGAGTAAATACACATGCCTATTAAGAAGTTTTTTCTTAATGGGCTTCTGAAAAGTGTAAATATATATAATTTTTCTAATGAACAACCTGTATATCTTTAGGAACTTTCTCGCAAGTTCATAAAGAAAGAGAACATATATGCATAGCTATAGGGAATTAAAAGCTGCAAAAGTGCATGTTAAAGAAGTCACTGTCACTGTCACCGTCATCCCGTTGCTCATCGATTTGCTCGAGTGGGCACCTGTAACGTCTCCATTGTGAGACTTGTTACTGTTTTTGGCATATCGAATACACCACAGTTAGCTTGCCAGGCTCTGTCGTGTGGGCGAGATACTCTCGGTAGCTTGTTAGGGTTGATGAATAAAACATTTAATACAGTAAATATCTAGTAAATATTTAATGGTTTTACATTGAAAAAGACTAAGAGACATAAAGGTCAATGATGGAAATAAGAAATGAAATAAAACGTTTTACAAAGTGCCATTACTGTCAATTATAAAAATATACATGATAAATAAAACTGAGTATTTGAAGGATCATGTACGCCTAAACAATAATTTGTAAAGACAAGCATCAAGCAATGAATACGCATAATTTATCTGAGAAAAGAAATTAAATGTATCCTTAAAGTAAATGTTCTTGTATAGGTCAATGTGATGAGGTTCTATGAACTGTGGGAGGTCGCAAATTACTTACATTTAAATACTTTAAAAAGTGATATTACTTAAAAGTTATATCACTGTATCACTGTCATCACTGTTATTCCATTGCTCATAGATTTGCTTGAGCGGGCACCAGTAAAGTCTCCATTATGAGACTTGTTGTTATTGTTTTTGGCATATTGAATACATCATGGGTAGCTTGCCAGGCTCTGCCGGGCAGGTGAGATACTCTCAGCTTGCTGAGCTCTCTGAGAGGGACGGAGAAATTGAACCCAGGTCAGCCATGCGCAAGGCAAATGCCTTACTTGCTGTGCTATCGCTCCAGCCCTTAAAAGTTATATATATGTGTGGCCATCCTGGTATCCGACAACATAGATTTCAGGATGAAAAAGATCAAAAGGGACAGCGAAGGTCATTTTCTGTTTATCAAGGGATATGTACAACAGGAAGAAATCACACTCTTAAACGTATATGCTCCTAACGAACGACCGGCTAAATATTTAAAACAACTCCTAACAGACTTCAAAGAGGACATCACTAACAGCACAATTGTAGTCGGAGACTTCAATACGGCCTTATCACCTCTAGATAGATCCACAAGAACAAAACTCAACAAGGAAACACTGACCCTGAATGAAGAAATTGAAGAGAGAGGCCTAATAGACCTATACAGGGCCTTACACCCCAAAAAGAAAGAATACACATTCTTTTCCAGTGCACATGGAACATTTTCAAAAATAGACCATGTACTGGGCCCCAGAACATACCTCAATCGAATCGGAAAAATAGAAATTGTATCAACCATCTTTTCAGACCACGATGCGCTGAAGATAGAAGCTAACCACCCACAAATACGGAAAATCAAATCAAACACCTGGAAATTAAACAATTCCATGTTGAACAATGAGTGGGTCAAGAAGGAAATCAAGGAAGAAATCAAAAGATACTTAGAAACAAATGAGAATGAAGACACGAGCTACCAAAACCTATGGGACGCAGCGAAAGCCGTGTTAAGGGGAAAATTTATAGCTCTCCAAGCATTCCTCAGGAAGGAAGAAAGGACCCACATAGATAGCTTGACTTTACGACTCAAGACCCTAGAAAAGGACCAGAAAAAGGACCCCAAACCAGACCGAAGGAAAGAAATAATAAAAATTAGAGCAGAAATTAATGACATCGAAACCAAAAAAACAATCCGAAAGATCAATGAAACAAAGAGTTGGTTCTTTGAGAAAATAAATAAGATTGATAAACCGCTAGCAAGTCTCACAAAGAAAGAAAGAGAGAAAACTCTAATAAATCGAATCAGAAATGAAAAGGGGGACATCATAACAGAAACCAGTGAGATTCAAAAGATCATTAGAGACTACTTTGAAAGTCTTTACGCCACAAAAAAGGAGAACCTAAAAGAAATGGATGGATTCCTTGATTCCTACAATCTCCCAAGACTGAAGAAAGAAGACCTGGAATACCTGAATAGACCCATCAATGTTAAGGAAATTGAAACGGTAATCAAAAACCTCCCCAAAAACAAAAGCCCAGGCCCAGATGGTTTCACTGGCGAATTCTTCCAAACATTTAAAGAAGACCTATTGCCTGTTTTCCTCAAACTTTTCCAGGAAATTGAAAAAACAGGAACTCTCCCAAACAGTTTCTATGAAGCACATATCTCCCTAATACCAAAAGCAAACAAAGACACCACTAAGAAAGAAAATTACAGACCAATTTCCCTGATGAACACCGATGCGAAGATCCTCAACAAAATACTAGCAAATAGGATCCAACAACTCATCAAAAAGATCATACACCACGACCAAGTGGGATTCATCCCAGGGATGCAAGGATGGTTTAACATTCGGAAATCAATCAACATAATCCAGCATATCAACAAAAGGAAAGATAAAAACCATATGATCATATCAATAGATGCAGAGAAAGCATTTGACAAGATCCAACATCCTTTCATGATGAAAACCCTCGCCAAAATGGGGTTTGGAGGAACTTTCCTCAAGATAGTCGAAGCCATCTATCACAAGCCTACGGCAAGCATTATCCTCAACGGGGAAAAACTAAGGGCCTTTCCTCTGAGATCAGGCACAAGACAAGGATGCCCACTCTCACCACTCCTCTTCAATATAGTACTGGAAGTACTTGCGATAGCTATTAGACAAGAAAAAGAGATTAAGGGCATCCAGATAGGAAGGGAAGAAATCAAACTCTCACTATTTGCAGACGACATGATACTATATCTAGAGAAGCCTAAAACCTCTACTAAGAAACTCTTAGAAACAATAGACTTATACAGTAAAGTTGCAGGCTACAAAATCAATACCCAAAAATCCATGGCCTTCATATATGCAAACAATGAGGCAGAGGAAAGGGACATGAAAAAAGCAATCCCATTCACAATCGTGCCCCAGAAAATCAGGTACCTCGGAATCAGCTTAACCAAGGAAGTAAAAGACCTTTACAAAGAAAACTACATAACGCTACTCCATGAACTCAAAGAGGACATGAGGAAATGGAAACATATACCCTGCTCGTGGATAGGGAGAATCAATGTTGTCAAAATGGCAATACTCCCTAAAGCATTATACAGATTCAATGCGATCCCTATAAATATACCCATGACATTCTTCAAAGAAATGGATCAAGCAATCCTAAAATTCATATGGAATAACAAACGTCCAAGGATAGCTAAAACAATTCTTGGGAAAAAGATGATGGGAGGCATCACCATCCCCAACCTCAAACTTTACTACAAAGCAGTAACAATTAAAACAGCATGGTACTGGAACAAAGGCAGAGCCATAGACCAATGGAACAGGGTGGAATATCCCTACACACAACCCCAAATGTATGACCATCTAATCTTTGATAAGGGAGCAAGAGAAGTGAAGTGGAGCAAGGAAAGCCTCTTTAACAAATGGTGCTGGCACAACTGGACAACCACATGCAAAAAAATGGGTTTAGACCTTGACCTGACACCATGCACAAAAGTCAGATCAAAATGGATTAAAGACCTCAACATTAGACCACAAACCATAAGGTACATTGAAGACAAGGTCGGCGAAACCCTCCACGATATTGAAGATAAGGGTATCTTCAAAGGTGACACGGAACTAAGCAATCTAGTAAAAACAGAGATCAACAAATGGGACTACATTAAACTAAAAAGCTTCTGCACCGCAAGAGATACAGTGACCAGAATACAAAGACTATCCACAGAATGGGATAGGATATTTACACAATACCCATCAGATAAGGGGTTGATATCAATGGTATATAAAGCACTGGTTGAGCTCTACAAGAAGAAAACATCCAACCCCATCAAAAAATGGGGCAAAGAAATGAACAGAAACTTTACCAAGGAAGAAATACGAATGGCCAAAAGGCACATGAAAAAGTGTTCTACATCACTAATCATCAGAGAGATGCAGATCAAAACAACCATGAGATACCACCTCACACCACAGAGACTAGCACACATCCAAAAGAACAAAAGCAACCGCTGTTGGAGAGGATGTGGGGAGAAAGGGACCCTTCTTCACTGCTGGTGGGAATGCCGACTGGTTCAGCCCTTCTGGAAAACAATTTGGACGACTCTCAAAAAATTAGATATTGAATTCCCATTTGACCCAGCAATACCACTGCTGGGAATATATCCCAGAGAGGCAAAAAAGTACAATCGAAACAACATCTGCACATGTATGTTCATCGCAGCACTGTTTACAATAGCCAGAATCTGGAAAAAACCCGAATGCCCCAGAACGGATGACTGGTTGAGGAAACTTTGGTACATCTATACAATGGAATACTATGCAGCTGTTAGAAAAAAGGAGGTCAAGAATTTTGTAGTTAAGTGGATGGGCATGAAAAGTTTCATGCTGAGTGAAATGAGTCAGATAGAGAGAGACAGACATAGAAAGATTGCACTCATCTATGGTATATAGAATAACAGAGTGGGAGACTAACACCCAAGAACTGTAGAAATAAGTACCAGGAGGTTGACTCCATGGCTTCGAGGCTGGCCTCACGTTCCGGGGAAAGGTCAACTCAGAGAAGCGATCACCAACTACATTGTAGTCGAAGGCCATGTGGGGGAAGAGAGTTGCGGGCTGAATGAGGGCTAGAGACTGAGCACAGCGGCCACTCAACACCTTTATTGCAAACCACAACAGCTAATTAGAGAGAGAAAACAGAAGGGAATGCCTTGCCACAGTGGCAGGGTGGGGTGGGGGGGAGATGGGATTGGGGAGGGTGGGAGGGACACTGGGTTTACGGGTGGTGGAAAATGGGCACTGGTGAAGGGATGGGTTCCCGAACTTTGTATGAGGGAAATATAAGCACAAAAGTGTATAAATCTGTAACTGTACCCTCACGGTGATTCTCTAATTAAAAATAAATAAATAAAAAAAAAATAATAATTAAAAAATTAAAAAAAAAAAAAAAAAGTTATATATATGTGTGTTTTCATACACACAAAAAAATAAAATCATACACATGTACATTATGTGACTGGAAGTAGTTATGACAAATTTTGAGAGTGGTTTTTCTAGTTATAAAAATGATGTAATTTTATTCACATTTTTCTATATTTCCTAAATGTGCTAATCATAAAAATATTTATATATTTTCACTAAAAGGGGGCTGAAGTGATAGCACAGCGGTAGGGTGTTTGCCTTGCACGCAGCTGAACCGGATTCGATTCCTCTGCCCCTCTCAGAAAGCCCAGCAAGCTACTGAGGGTATCCCGCCCACATGGCACAGCCTGGCAAGCTACCCGTGGCGTATGCCAAACACAGTAACAACAAATCTCACAATGGAGGCATTACTGGTGCCCACTTGAACAAATCGATGAGCAATGGGATGACAGTGACAGTGACAGTGATTTTCACTAAATAGATGCATTATGAAAGGGAAATATATATTTTAATTCCCTAAAGATATTTAAGTTGGAGTCAGATACTTCTTTTCTTATTGTAGTAGAACCTATTACAACATCCCTTAAATGAGAAAATCATTGAAATTTCAAAACTCTGTGTAATATCTAACTCTAAAAGTTACTGCCTTTTGAAGTAGTTATTTGCATGTCCCAGAGTTTCCACACAATGTTGACTTCAATAGTGTTCCAGGTGTCATTTGATCTCTGGAATATGACTATGTTAACTGGTAAAAGGAATCTGATGGGATTACTTGTTAAACCTTTTGCCCTGCTTCCTTAACCATCTGCCTCAACAAAGAACGCAAACTCTTTAAAAGTAAATGACATAATTATTTTAATTGAAATTTTCGTATTTAAGGATCATGTGATAGTATAGAGGGTAGGGTACTTGTCTTGCACTCAACTGACAGAGATTTGACCTTTGACATCGCATATGGTTCCCTGAACACACAGCTAGGAGTAATTCCTGAGTTCAGGGTCAAGAGTAACTCCTGCATTGCTGAGGAGGTGATCCCAAAACAAAAACAACAAAGAAATTCTAGTATTTAACATGTTTTTAAAATACTTAACCTTTCATGCATCAAAAATGCCTCAGTATGTAGCTATTTGTTCAATTCTCTTAAAAGAAGTTACAGCTATTTGTTTAAATCTCAATTAAAACAAAAATTTCTGTTTCCTAAAGAAATATCCTTCCAATAAGCAAATGAATTACCTGTTTGCATCATATTTTATAAATTAAGTTAAAACAAATTAAATATACATTTTAGATCAGAGATTAGTCGTTTTCCTTGTATCCTTGCACTGTTATAGCAATGGTAAATATTATCTCTTCTACCTTTGGGACACGGAAAGAGAGGAGGGGGTGGAATATAATATTTGTAAAATTTTCAAGGAGATGGAGGAAAGGCTATGGTTGGAGGGGGGAAGTAAATAACAGCATATTTTGAACCTATCAGGTAAGATGTGCTGTACTACCTTAAGTTGAAATAGTTCATGTGAGACAGCATACTGAAATATTACAGATCAGAATAAGAAGGATTTAAATTTGTTTTACAATTTTTTGAATCCCCATGAAGTCATCTTCAAAGTTTCAGTCGGATCACTAATTTTTAGAGTTCAAGGGGCTATAATAAATATGAGAAAAGTACAACAGTATTGTTCTTCTACCATGGCACTATAATAAAAAATATTTCATAACTTGCTTCCTCTAATTCTTGAACATTTCTGTTCATGTTTGTATGAAACAGTGTGATAATGGCAAAATGTTCATACACAGTTTTAGGTATTCACAAAATGCCTAGAGATGCTTAAAAGTAGTAAGTAAGAAACTATTTGATCTTATATGTTTGTCTTAGCACTATAAAACAAAATAATTATTTCCATTTGAATAAACATTAAGCTTTTTAATATAAAATATTTTTCTCATAATAGTAAAATGTTAGAAAAAGGATAATTTACTTCCAAACTCTTGTATTAGTATATTCTCAAATAAGAAACACTGATAATATCTTAATTTATCACCACCTTCTAAAATGCCTAAGAGCAGTTATAGCCAAAAGGATCTTTTATAGCCAGAGATATTTTATAAGGGCTTTCTTCTCAGAGTTTTTGATGATAAACAGAATAAAATTCACCTACACTTTTTAGCATTTGGGGAGTTATGAAAGAAGCTACCTGCTGAGAACTGAAAACTGGTCATCACTTGTAATTCAGCTCCTTCCAATTATGTTTATTTTGGTTACATAAATTGCCTCTATGATTTAGCTTTCTCCACAATTTAGAGAGCTAGTCTGGAAGATATCCATTTTTTCAAAACCTAAAGGAAAAATTCCAGTAATAAGAATTCTTTGTTTAGGTTTTCTTGCTGAAAAGTTTTCTATTTTGGAGATGGGGTGGGAGTGGGGTGAGAGACAGTCTAATAGTTAATAGGAACCTAAGTCCACATCGCTAGATGAGTTAACATTGTTTGGAAACTCCAGAAGCCAAGGGTTATCAAAATCAATAAAAAAGCACCCAGTTTGGAGCTCAGGTCTGATGTTTTGCACCCATTCAGAACCAGTCATTCTAAGCACAGCTGAAGTTTATCCTCCAGAGCTATGGTTTGGGGCTGCTAAAAAGAAAAACAAATACGGGAAAGGTAAGTTACAGGTGAACTATAATCAGCAGGTATCTTTAAGTGAGTTTATTATTTTTATAATCTAGGATTTACCAGCTTTTTGACAAATTGGATTGGGGGTTATAGGAGGGGAAAGGTTAGCTAAAAGCACAGGACATCTTTGAATTCTGCCTCCCAGTTCCAGATAGTGAAAAATAATTCTGTTTCTTGGTATCTCACTCAAAGCCCAGCACACACTATAGATACTCAAATGTGCAGTGGCTCCATTTTAAATTGAAGGACATAATTCAAACTTACCGATATGTCAATGAATTTGATTTGCAGTTAGTTAATGTTTATTCTATTCAACTTGTTCAAACAATCCCAAAAGTTTTATTAAGAAGAAAACCTCTAATGCTTATATTTAACTCAAGCTTTTAACTTTAATAATTTTACAGAATGGTGAACTTTTTAATTAATATCCTTTCATCACAAATTAGAAATGGAAAGTAACCATATTAAAATATATTTATAAAATTACCTGAGAGAGCAAAGAAACTCACTTGAGGGAGTCATATTTCAATGGGGCAATTTGGCAGCATTTATCAAAAATTTAAATTTACATAGTTCAAGACATTTTACTACTACAGACATATCTGTTGTCTCTATTGAGATACAGCAAAAGGAACTAACATATATTATAAATATGCTTATTGGATACCTAAACCTACTAAATCTATGCAATAAAGGTATCAATTGACTCCAATATACTACATCCAAGTGGTATAAAACTATGCTACCATTAAAAGGAATCAAGTGTGTATGTACCTGTTAATATGAAAATAAATGCAAAATATATTATGAAGTGAACATAGATAGTTGCAGAACATAATATACATATTTTCTCTTTTGTGTTTGCTTTCAAATAACATCCATACATGTATATGTGTAAGTTTATGTTTAAAAAAAATATTTCTTCATTGGCTACCTATTTTTTTAAAAAAAACTATGTGTGTGGGAAGTTTCTAGAAATAAATACAACTCGAGAATCATTCTTTTCTTTACATTCACTTCAAATTTTTCAAATACAAGCATGTATTATTTAAAAGTTAGGACAAGAGTTGGCTATATTATAAACCATTGTTTTTCTTCATTTCTATATATTTAGAACATAATAAATGTCAAATAGGAAGTAAACAGTCTAAATAAATCATAGTATTTCATCAATAAATCTGAAGCTCAAGACCTTGTTTTTTATTTTAGTAAACTACTACAACAAACTAGAAATAAATTATTTATTGTCTAAACTACCAGTATTTCTAAAACAACGGCAAGTGAACTGACAAGTTCATTTCTAAAGTCAACAAAGTATCCATAATCTGAAAGAAGTTGTAGTACTATTGCAGAAGTGGTTGCAATTACCAGGCAAATTCACTACTCAGATTTCACTGAATCTCATTTCTAAGCTGTTTCCTAGAATTGGCTTAATAATACTTATTCCTAGTATATTATGCTTGCTCTCATTTTATAAAATGCTGAAATGAACAAAATAGACCCCAAAATTCAACTACCTTGTTTAATTTTTAGTGAAAAAGGAGCAATGAAGGGATATTTATTTAAACCTAGACAGTATTTAACAGTATTTAATAATGAAATACAAAAAAGATAGAAACTAATGGGAAATTGCAATTTCAAATAAGATGGTTAGAGATCTAACATTCTTGGTAAGATAAAAAATAGCTAAATAAGTATTTCTTTATCATTTTGAATATGAATATTCTTATTTTTCACCAAAGAATGCTCTTATTTTCACATGATCTTTGAAATGCATGGTCAAAGGCTATAATGAACTTTGCAGGACTCTTAACTTTTCTTACTAATGGCCTCACATGCTGGGGAAAAGGCAGCTCAGATAGAGAAGGGAACACAAAGTAGGGGATGTTGGGAGGACCCATTCGGGTTGGAAGATGTGAGCTGAAAGTAGACTATAGACCCAACATGATGGCTACTCAATACCTCTATTGCAAACTAGGACACCCAAAAGGAGAGAGAACAAAGGGGAATGCCCTGCCACAGAGAAGGGTGGGTGGTGGGGGATGGGGTGGGGGTGATGAGAGGGATACTGGGATCATTGGTGGAGGTGAGCGGGCACTGGTGCAGGGATGGGTAAATGATCACTGTATGAGTAAAATGCAAACACAAAAGTTCATAAGTTTGTAACTGCACATCACAGTGGTTCTCTAATAAAAATTTTTTAAAAAAGAACTAGAGTTTATTGATGGCAAAGATGACACAGATTCTTTGACAAATATTGTTCTAAGCACTTTGCATGAAATTTCTTGTTGAAAAGCTAACAAAAGGTTTATAAGTATGTCAAATATTGCTATTTTATAAACAATGGAACTGAGACACAGAAATCAGGTAAAAGATGTTTTACTTCTTTAAATGAGTTGCTATATTAATTACAGCAGGATTTACATATTTCATTGTGTTGCATAGTTAGTTAGAGAAATAAAGATCAAAATTCCAATATGTGAGGAAACATAAATGATCTTGAAAATTTCTCTTACTAAGTCCTTACTATTATACAAATAGAATCTATTGTTCATAGTTTTCTCTATACATCAGCCACATTTAGATAAATCCTTTAATGATTTGAATGGTGAAACTACAGGAATTTAGATGTTCCGGTAATACAATTATCAATGTTACTAGAATTTCAGCAAAGGGACACACCTCGTTTAAGAATGAGGATGAAAGCTTGTAACCAACTCACGGTGATTCAATAAAATTCAAAAAAAAATAAAAAAAAAAAGAACTTTTAGGTTATCCAGATGGACACATTTGTCAAAACTCAAAAAAAAGAAAAAACCCAAAGAATGAAGAGTATTGGATTCTTATATCCTCTACATTTTTGTACCTCCTTAAGCAAGAGATTTATCATCATAAAATGAAGTATTTTGACTAGAGATTTCAAAGATATATTCCAGCTTCTTATCCAGTCCAGATTCTCACTTCCATGACTTTCTGGGTAAGGTTTCTACAAGTGAACTTTATATTTAGCAGATTTCCAGATGCCAGGAAACTAAGAAAGACTTCCTAAAGAATGGCCCAAACTCTTCCACCAGCTTCCCCAAAGCCGAAAACACTAGAATTTATTTGAAGGCCCTGCCACAAAAATAAGCAGATGTTTTGAAAAGCATGATTACATATTCAATTTTTATTTTTTAAATTATATGGACATACTGCCTGCTTTATCTTATAGCCTATCACTATTCAGAAAAATGCACTGAAGGATATAAGTCTGAGAGTATTCACCCTAAAAAATCCTTTGATCACCTTTATTTTCAATAGCGTGTGAATTTAAAAATTTTTAAGGAAAAATTGCTCAAAAAGGGCAGTGATGAAGTGGCTTCTGTGACTGAGAGATAACCATCAAAGTTCTACACCCAAGGACCAGGGATGTGACTCAATGGTAAAAGCACATGCCTTGCATCCCCTCAACCTGGGTTTGATCTCTGGCATCAAAAACAAACAGAAAAAAAAACCTACAATTTTATCCCCAGCAAGTATGTGATTTGTATGATATGATATGATATGATATGATATGATATGATATGATATGATATGATATGATATATATCATTCTCCTTCAGTTCCTGGAGGTTCTCTGAACATGGCCAGATACTTCATTTTGTATTTCATCCTGTTGACTCCTCTGATCCATGAAAGCCACACCTGTTTTTGTGACAAGTACCCGTGGACTTCATGGTCAAGTTGTTCTAAAACCTGCAATACTGGAACCCAGAGCAGACACAGGTGGGTGTGAACTTGGTAACTTTTCTCCATGCCCTGGAAACCCTAGAGGGTATAACTAACAAGAACAGAAGTACTCACCACACCAGCAATTGGAGTGGGAGTTGGGCGGAATATATCTCAGAATAAGAACTCCGTTTGAGTGGAACAGCATTTGAGGCTTTTACAACAAGAAAACCTCCTTTTGTTCTCTTCAGTAAAATCAAGATGTTCCACAGAAACCTAAGTATGAATCTGTGTGACGTGTTCAGTTGACTAATTTATTTAGAATCTCTACTCAAGTCTTTTTGCAATCAGCATATAACTCTGCTTGCCCACAGTTAGTGAGTTAATTACAGAGAATTTTCTACTCATTAAATTGAGTCTAACAGGACTTCAATTAAGCCCCACTGCTAGCTATTAGCTTCATTGTTGGCCTGTACAAAAGGGAGGGGGAACTGTTTACTTGATAACATTTAATAATTTCATTTTTTCCGTGCCAACCACTCATTCCCCATAGCTCCTTTAAATCTGTTGGATGTTTCTAAAGTACCATTGAAATGCTTCCATGACTTGGGAAAAGCATGTGTTTAGGGAGTTTTAACTATCATTAATTTTTTTTAGAGATTTATTTTAGAAAACTGTTTGTGTGAGTCTTTTTAAATTCGAGGATTGAAGGACAAGGGAGGTTGTTCAGGGATCAGAGGCATATTCCTTGCATATTCAAGAATCTGAGTTCTTTCCTTAACACTTCATGACCCCTTGGTGGACCTGAGCATTTTGAACCATTCTGCCTGATTGGCCATGTCACCTGGAGCAGCCCGGGGCTCCTGAGCACTTCTTGGGATGTATTTAAAGAAATCAATCAATAATAAAATCACCACTAATTTCCCCAAGTATGGTAGAACAGACTTATTTATAATACTACTCACATCAAGAGTTCTTTAGTACTCTCTGCTGCTATGAAGAGTAATATCTTGGGGGCTGGAGCGATAGCAAAGAGGGTAGTGGTCTATGGTCCCCTGTGCACTGCCAGAAGTAATTCTTGAGTGCATGGGCCAGTATTAACCCCTGTGCATCACAAGTGTGACCCAAAAAGCAGCGAAAAAGAATATGTTGTCATTCTTGTCATTGATAAATATTTCTCAGAATCATCCAACAAATCATCCTCCCCTCTAATATTTGCATGTCATTCCCTCAAAAGCATGCCTGGAGGAGTCACATGAATTTTTCAAGATGTCTCTCTCACCTCACTATCTTTTTGAGTCTTCAGCCCTACAAAACTATCACTCTATCTCATCATGCTACTTCTCTTTATTACATTGTATGGCCCTCTTTTCAGCAAGTTTTAAGAACATTCTTGCTTTTTCTCTGTCCCTTTCAGTCCATGAATTCTAAATGTTCGATTCCCTCTATATGTGACTTGTGGAATTGCATATCCCTTTACCTACTTCCAAAACTCAGTTCCTGCTCAAAATGATAATTTCCAACAGTATTGTCATACTGAAACCTTCTCTATACTAACTGCCCTTCACCCTACACACCCTCTTGTGGCAAGCTTCCAACCATTGACTTATTTCCCTGGTTCCTTATTTCCCTGGCCTTGGATGTTAGTCTCGTAGTATTTTTTTATATCCTACAAAATAATGCAGTCATTCTATATCTGTCCCTCTCCTGACTCATTTCACTCACTGCTAGAAAGTCTTAATTTTTATAAAAGACCCTATCATGTTCACTTGACACTGATCCCCACAAAATATATCCTGAGTTGCATTAAGTGAGAACTCCTCATATGCTATCAACACATTCTTTAAACTTCTTCACCATAGATAATTCTCAATTATACTTTTTATGTGGGACTGCAACCACAGTGAATAGATTCATTCTAAACAAATGTTCCCTCACTTTTCCAGACAAATAGTAGTAGATGAACACTATCTGAACAATTTTTGTGAACAACTTTGCACCAAACATGAGACCAGACAATGTAACTGGCAAACTTGTCCTATCAATTGCCTCCTGGGAGATTATGGACCTTGGTCCCATTGTGACCCTTGTGTTGAAAAACAGGTAAGTAAAAAAAAAAAAATAGGTAAGTAACACATAGACATCTTCCTGAAATCTAAATCATAACAAGGGTATTACATTTTCTGTAAGTCTCAAGAATTTTAAAACTACTTTATTTCTTTAATTATGAAAATACAATGCCCCAGCTTCTATTGCAGGGAAGTTTCACCTTCAATATTTTGGAGCTGGAGAAAAGAATTAAAGATTCATTTACATTTTTTACTGTCTTTGGAAAAAAATGCTGTATGGGTATAGCATTGGCCTGAGTCTGATAATTCAGAAAGCAAAAAGCACAGGCTAAAAAATAGAGATATCATTCCAGGTTTTCAAATCAGGCAGGAATGAGGGGTATTAATCAAAAGTCTTATTCCTTGTTCTTCCTCTAATTCTCTTCCCCTGAGGGGAAAGTCCCTCCATCTGTTTATTGATTCCAACTGCAGTATTTACTCACCTCTGTGGCATTCCTGTAAGGGCACGGACCCATGGCAAGCCAGCCAGGAAAAGTGCTGAGCTTTCACACATGGGGGAAGAAAAAGAAACTGATTTAGACCACAGTATCTGTGAGAAACTATTTTGAAACTTTTATATGATATCTTATTTAAAATTTACATTATCTTGCATCTTTCTACCCATTTTACAGATGACTAAGTCATTATTCATGAGGGGTTAATGAATTTACCCAAGAGCAGAATAGGAGTAAATAAAAGACCTACAGTTGGACATGTGTTTTTTTTTAATTTTACAGTTTTTAAGTCCTATCCTATTTCTAATTTTCCATGACCCTTTGTTTTACTCTCACCATTAAATTGTTTCATTGGTGGCTGCCCTATATAAGAAAAAAATCAAATTCTATCACATTTGTCACTTCAATATTATCTTTGAGATATAGAAGGGTCATTGATATTTTCTAGAACAATTTACTATACTCAGGAGGTTCTAAATAAATAACTGTACAGTCAATTTTTATTTAATTTAGAGACTATAATTTCAAAGATAAGAGTATTAGAACACTTATTCATTTTTTGTTTGGGAAAATGAAACCCTGAGAGGGGGTGACCTGGTTATGGGTCCACAATAATGGAACTAGAAAGCTTATTAGTAAATGTAGGAACACCGCCAAAAGGAAAAATTATCAATGTGATTGAGAACTCTGGTTTTCTCAAAACAATTTGGACTTTGGCCTCCCTTGAGAGTTATTCAACTTCCTTATCCTTTCAGTTTAAAGTCAGATCCATTTTGCGCCCCAGTCAGTTTGGAGGACAGCCATGCACCGAGCCCCTGATGACCTTTCAACCATGCATTCCTTCTAAGCTCTGCAAAATTGAAGAGGTCGACTGCAAGAATAAATTCCGCTGTGACAGTGGTAATATACTCTTGAAAAACATTCCATTTCTACTAAAAATGACTTGACTAAACAAAGGTATTCCAATTGGCTATCAATAAAAGTCATGCTAAGAAAGACCCATGATAGTTACAGCCTGTGGAGATTGAGGTGTTAGGCTGCCAATTACCCAGCTGTTCATGTGTGAAATTACACTTATCTATCTAGAATCATCTTGACCACTTAGCTAATTCATTACTTCGTTACTAATGCTTAGGTCCTGACACAGTTATAAAGTAACAAGAGAGGAGGAGGAGAAAATGAAAGAAGAATTAGATAACTTAATTTTTAAAATTATTTTATTGATTGAGATTTTATGATTTACAGTACTGTGAATGATGGTTTCGTGTGTACATAAGTCTAACATCACTCCCATCACTAGTGTACTTCCCTCCCTGCCCCAAAGTCCCCAACAGTCCTCCCTTTCAACCCTTCCCCCAAATTCAATTCTGTGGATCAATGAATCAGATAACTTTAAATTTTGGCTTTTAATGAACACAAAGCTTTGAGAACAAGCCATTGAAAAGGAATGACAGAAACACAAACTCTTAATACAGTTCATTATGAATATTAAGATATTAAGTCACAGGAATGAACAGAGATTGTGTGTGTGTGTGTGTGTGTGTGTGTGTGTGTGTGTGTAGCTGGATAGAGCCTAAGATCTCATGGCTTCATGCAATTCAGGCAGATATTCTGCCACTGAGCCACATTTTCAGTACTGTGACACATTTTCTTGATCGGTCTTTTGCATGACTCCAGAGGTAGACTGAAAACAATTTAAAAGAGAGCAACATTCTCTTCAAGTTAAATACTTGAACTTCAATACTTAATAACTTCAATACATATTCATAAATTCTCACATCTAAGTTCCGATAGATTGCCATCAAATTTGTTATATGTAAGTTAATAACATATGTTTTCTTGAAAATTAATAGCTCTTCAACACTTAGATTATTTGGAACAGCCTAGGTTATTTCTGAAGACTTTTCTTCAGCAAACACCAGATGGTGAAAATTTAAGGCTTTGCAGGCCAATAGGTCTATGTTGCAACTACTCAACTTGTGTTGTAGCATCAAAGCTGCCATTGAGAGTACATAAACAAATTAGTGGGGGTTGAGTTTCAATAAAATCTTGCTTACAAAAAGAAGCAGCGGGTCAGCTTTGGCCCCTGGATCATAGTTCTTCCAACTTTCCTTAAAACATTCATCCTAACATAGAAAACAAATATAAAGGATATAGAGCTCAAATGAAAAATCCGTATCATTTTCTAGTGCTCACATTAAAGGATTTGTATTAAAAACTTCCATAAAATTTCAAATCCTATAGAATAGTGACCCCAGAAAAATATCTAATGCTCTTTTCTTACTGTTGCTTCAGCTTCCTGTCAGACAGGTTGATGGTGACAGTTTTTTCCTCTGGAATTACACACACACACACACACACACACACACACACACACACACACACACACCCCTAGGAAATAACAGTAGGAAAGGGTTGAATGTCATACATAACATCTATACAAATAAGATCATTTTACATATTAATAAAAGAATATAAAAAATCTTGAACAAATTCTAGAACAAATTTTCAGGGAAAATTCCTTATTTAATAGTCTATAAGTCTATGAAATTTATTTTAAAAGAGATTTTTAAAGGCAAAAACATAGCCCCTAGGTTGAGATCCTAGACTACCTGTTCATAATGAGTGACTTCAGAAGAGTTAGTTATCAGCAGTATACCCCAAGCCACTGATAGAGATACCAAGAGACCCTGGTTGCCCAATATGAATGCAGTACTTCTCAGGCTCTGATAATAGGAATTATCTGAGATATCCCTGTAGTGCTTAAGGGCCTCCTGAGTTGTACCCAGTGATCCTCAGAGACACAAACCAGGCTTGCCAACAAGCAAGGCAATTACCTTGAACCCTATACTATCTTTCCAGCCTCTACTAGTTTAAAGTATATGTGGATTTTTGAAAATTACTAGGGAGCCTAAGTCCCATATGCTGTATCAAGTCTTCTCTCAAAATACTATAGATGAAATAATTTGCAGCTGGTTACAATAATAACAGCAATTTAGCTATACAAATACATTTAAAGCAGACAGGAAGGCAGGTACAATTTCTAAGTGACTTAGCAGCACCAGATGTAAGTGTATAAATTAATGTCCTGGCTAAAACATTCTGACTCCTGCAAATTTTGCACAATCTGAATTTCCCTTCGAACATGCCATTCCTCCTTTGACATGGCATATATTTAAACTTCACAATATCTTTCCCCAAAAGCTTCTTGTATCATTGAGTTCTCATGACATGGAACCAATCTCGGTCATGACCC
This sequence comes from Sorex araneus, assembly GCF_027595985.1. Classification (NCBI taxonomy): domain Eukaryota; kingdom Metazoa; phylum Chordata; class Mammalia; order Eulipotyphla; family Soricidae; genus Sorex; species Sorex araneus. Next base: position 127,664,983 of record NC_073302.1, on the reverse strand, counting down.
ATCAGACCTGTATCACTCCTGCTATCTATTCTTGAATATCACTCATAAGGCATTTTCTTACCTTCACTCCTATCCTCACTAAAAGTTCTTTTTCCTATATCCCTGAAAGTACCAGGTAGATAGAATTTCTTATATACGGACATATCTGGTGTCCTATTTATAAAGTTAAACTGAGGAAAACTGAACACAGCACTGAAAACCTCTTTCTATAAAACTGAATTTTAAAATAAAAAAATTTTAAAAAATCTGTTTTGTTCAAATTTATAAAATGTGATCTATGGATTTTTTTTCAAAAAAGCATCTCTATTTATTTTATTTTTTATTTTATTTTATTTTATTTATTTATTTATTTATTTATTTATTGCGCTTTGGGTCATACCTCGTGATGCACATGGGGTAACTCTTGGCTCTGCACTCAGAAATTACCCCTGGTGGTCCTCAGGGCACTATATGGGATCCTGGGAATCGAACCCGGGTCAGCCGCGTGCAAGAGAAACGCCCTATCCGCTATGATATCGCTCCAGCCCCAAAGCATCTCTATTTCAAACTAAATTACCCATCCTTTTCATGCTGCAAATTATGAGGCAAAGAAAAAAAAAACAGAGGGGCTGGAGCAATAGCACAGCAGCTAGGACCTTGCACATGGCCGACCTGGGTTCGATTCCCAGCATCCCATATGGTCCTCTGAGCACCACCAGGAGTAATTCCTGAGGACAGAGCCAGGAGTAATCCCTGTGCATTGCTGGGTGTGACCCAAAATGAAAAAAAAAAAAAACCTACAGAGATATACTGTTTTCAAAACAGTGTTTTCCAGTATATGTCTTGGAATTTATATAAATTCAATTCCAGCTATATTTTCAGTCTTGTATGATCATGGTGATCATCACTACATTATTTACAATGATGGTATTAATACAATGCCAGTTTCAAATAATCAAAGGAAGATTTAACTGAATTTGGGGCTGGATCAATAGCACAGCAGGTAGGGCATTTGCCTTGCACTCAGACAACCCGGGTTCGATTCCCAGCATCCCATACGGTCCCCTGAGCACCGCCAGGAGTAATTCCTGAGTGCAGAGCCAGGAGTAACCCCTGTGTATCACCAGGTGTGACCCAAAAAGCAAATAAATAAATAAATAAATAAATAAATAAAAGATTTAATTGCATTCATTATAGTCTACTTTCTTAATGACTATTAACAGACTTGAAGTGCTTTCTCAGGAATGCTCTAATAATAAATTTTAATTCAACAAAATATTCTTTTTTCCAATGCATTGAAGTTACTTAACAATCATATAGAGCACTAGCATAATTCTTATGACAATTTGAAATAGTTTAAAAAATATTTTTAAGGGGTGGGGGGGCGGGAATGATGGGTGTCACATCTAGTGTGCTAAGAGCTTACTCTTGGCTTTATGCTCAGGGATCACACCAGACCGTACTTATGGGAGATCATATGTGGTATTGGGGGTGCAGGTGGGCCAGCAAGCACCTTAATTCCTGCGCTATTTCTCAAGAAAACCAGAAAATATTGAATAAACATTTAATATTTTTAATGATACCTATATATAATGGGCTGGAGCAGTAGCACAGCGGGTAGGATATTTGCCTTGCACACAGCTGACCCGGGTTCGATTTCTCTGTCCCTCTTGGAGAGCCCAGCAAGCTACCAAGAGTATCCTGCCCACACAGCAGAGCCTGGCAAAACACCTGTAGCATATTCTATATGCCAAAAACAGTAACAAGTCTCATAATGGAAACCTTATTGGTGCCTGCTCGAGCAAATTGATGAACAATGGGATGGCAGTGATATAGCACTACCTATATATAATAGTACAAATGCCAATATTCATGCCAAGAAGAGAGTGAGAGGTAGAAGAAGACCTACCCAGTATTGTACATGCTGATACAATATTTTACACATAATAAAGAGTTATACATTAATTCCAAAAGTCCTAATGAAGTTTAACAAGCCTTAAATAAATGATATTTTTTGCGTATGGAGTTTATGTTGTTTTAGAAATTCATTCACTTAACTAGCTTTCTAGTACAATAATACCTAGATATTTAACTCATCTGAAAATATATATCTATCAAATTATATTTAGTAAAAGTTAACAGCAATTATAGTTTATATGTACATAATAATATGTGGTGATTATATATATCAAAATAATTATAAAACACCCTGAAAACTTATTCAGTTTGATTTTGACAAATTATATAAGCACATGTAAATAACTCCTGAAAAATATAGAGAAAATTTTTGTATACACAAAACATTTCTTTCTTTCCAGTTAATCTCTATCCTTGTTCCTCAATATCATCTAATCACATGGCATGATTCATGTGTCTTGCTTTTTTTACTCAGCATAATTTTGTGGAGATTTAACTATGTTATATACACAAGAGGGTGATGTATATAGCTCAATGATAGCATACTTGCCTTGTATGTAAGAGACCTGGTTTTAATTCCTCATACCAAGCAATATGATTTTATATGTAATGATGAAAATGTATATAAAATTTTATAGTCATTGTAAATAGAAGCATCATTCCTACTATTTTTTTTAGGCCCAAAATTTTAAGTGTTATTCATTTTCTCCAACAGAACCATGTCTGTAGAAAGATGTCTATAACAGGAATAGGATTCTAATGTTATTTCTCTTTTTTATACAATCATCCCAGTGGTGACTAACTAATTCTATGATAGCTTGTCTAATTCTTTGAAAACGAAGGGAAATATTATTTTATAATTCCATCTCCATGTGTTCCTAACCTTTATCAAAAATAATGAAAACTTGCCTTAACTTTCCCTAGAAATTTAAAGCACTGAATGAAAATAATATGTTCCTAAATGTTAGGGGGTGTCAGTGTTATGGATGTTTGCTTTTCCTGATTAGGCCGCTGCATTGCCAATAAGTTAGAGTGCAATGGAGAAAATGACTGTGGAGACAATTCCGATGAAAGGAACTGTAGAAGACCTAAAACAGTGTGCCCTCGGACATACATTCCCATCCCTGATGCACACTTGATGGGCTCTGGGTACGTGATCATTTTTATCGTTTGGTGGGTAAAAGGGCTGAATTAGAACAATGAAAGCATGAAACACATCGCTGTCCACCTTCCTCATTAACCTCTTGATACTCCTTTCACCCACTTTCTGAGAGCAGATGATCTTCACTCTAAAGGAATAAAAGCATTTTCACATGCAGTTTGTACCTGGAAATGTTATGGGAGCTTTATAAACATTTTTTTAATTGTCAAACATCTCTGGTTTAGGGACAAACTGATGGAAGTATAGACAAACTGGAAGATTTCGGGGTAGATTACTGAAGGTAGGTCTTAAGAGCCTGCTAACTATTCAGAAATACCAAAAGCACATGGAGAAAGAAGGCATTAGGAAAGTATAGCTATGTGTCAAAAAAAAAAAAAAAACCAGAAAAAAGGGAAAAAAAGGAGAAATGCCATTAGGCAAGCACAGGATCAATATCCAGTCAATAACTAAAGGACAGAGCCATATGAAAGGAGTTAAGTAGACATAAGGAAAAGAGTGTCATTAAAACAAATAAACAAATAAAAGCAATCATTTCAAAAGGTAAGGGAACAAAAGATTTTTCCCTAGGATGTTCCAAATATCCTCTCTAGTACAGTATGTGGTGATGCAGGGTAAGTCAGCAGAGTTTAAATGCAGAAATTCAGACATTTATTACTGCCATAACTTATTAAATTTTAAAACTGGGAAATGGGACCTAAGAAATTTTAGCTAATGTGTCTACTTCTACCAAATAGAAATGATCTATCCAGGTATCAGACCCAGGTTTCCTTTTATCTCCTGATGCCACCCAATTCATGCGGAGGCAGCTATTTCTAGTAATCCATGTGATTTAGTACCATCTCCTCCTTTGAGATGGGGCTATCCTAGAAAAACTTTTGGTAGATTAAGCAATCATCCTCCCAATCTTATAATCGTCCTTAGAGATTCCTACTTTCTCATTTTAGAAATTCTAATGTTCTCATCTCAGAAAATCTGATGTTATAATTTTAGAAGTTCTAATATTCTTTTTCTGAAATTCTAATATTTATTTCAAATCATGAGGTCTTTGGAGGTTTAGCAAAGAATTTTAGGGTCAGTAGACTAATCCAATGCCTCAGAATACTTTAAGAAATGTACAAGAAAGTTAATGAAAATATAAGAACTAAGTCTTAGTAGTAAACTTAAGAAAAGTCAGTAAAGATAATCTTCTGAACTTTCTCTTCCGAAAAGAACTGTTCCTTCAATTTTCGACCAGGGAACAAATAATTGGCTATTGGCTTTAGTTGCCTTATACTAAACTTTTTCAAAACAAAATGTCTTAATGCTTCCAGATTGGCACAAGTTTCCAAGTCTGCTTGAGACTCCACGTCTCTGCAGCTTCACACATGTAACCTTGTTTGATTACAATGAAAAGTAGAAGAGAGTGAACCAAATTCCAGCAGTAAAACAGAACATCATTAGTTTAAGAGAAGAGACCAGTTCTAGTTTAGTTCTGCAGTAATTCACTTCACCATAACCAAGTTTTTGAACATCTCTAGGTCACAATTTTTTTTCTTAAGGCTTTTCTGTTTATTTTGCCAAAAATTAATCACGATTTATATTAAACTACTGGTGACATTAGCTACATTTTCCCCTGGGAAATTGCTATTTTGTTCTTTTTCTCATTCATTCGTATGTGTTTTATTCACTCATAAGTTATAAAGTCAATGTTTCTTTTTTATTTTGTTTATTGAATCACCATGAGATAGGGCATTACATAACTGTTCATGATTACATTTCAGTCATACAATATTCTAACATCCAGCCCTTCACCAGTGTAATTTCCCAGTACCAGTGTCCCCAGTTTCCCTCCCACCTCTTCAAACTACTCCACCTGCCTCTATTGCAGGCAGCTCTCTCTCTCTCTCTCTCTCTCTCTCTCTCTCTCTCTCTCTCTCTCTCTCTTGCTCTCACTTTTGCTCTTGCTCTCTCTCGGCATTATGGTTTGTAATACATATGATGAAAGTTATCATCTATATCCCTTTACCTACTTTCAATGCTCAGTTATTGTCCAGAGTGATTATTTTTAACTATATTGTCATAACGGACTCTCCTCTATCTTAACCACTCTCCGTCCTCAAGACCTTTGTGGTAATTCCCAACCACTGACCAGTCCTCCTGGCCCATTTTCCCTGGTCTTAGATATTAGTTTCATACTGTTTTTTTCTGGGCTGGAGCAATAGCGCAGTGGTAGGGCGATCGCCTTTTACGCGGCCTACCCGTGTTCAATTCCTCCGCCCCTCTCGGAGAGCCCGGCAAGCTACCAAGAGTATCGCGCCCACACGGCAGAGTCTGGCAAGCTACCCGTGATGTATTGGATATGCCAAACACAGTAACAATAAGTCTCACAATGAGAGATGTTACTGGTGCCTGCTAGAACAAATCGATGAGCAACGGGGTGACAGTGACTATTTTTTTTTATATCCCACAAATAAATCCAGTCATTCTATATCTATCCTTCTCCTTCTGACTCATTTCACTCAGCATGATACTCTCCAAGTCCATCCATTTATAGGCAAATTTCATAACTTCATTTTTCCTAATAGCTGTGTAGTATTCCATTGTGTAGAGGTACCAGGGTTTTTTATTTTTTTTTTATTCATTTGTCTGTTTTCAGGCACTATGGTTATTCAATGAACATAGAAGTACATATGGTGTTTCTGCTGTGTGTTTTTGGACAACCAGGATATATTCCCAAAAGTGGTATTGTTTTAGGTCAAATGGGAGCTCAATTTCTAGTTTTTTGAAAATTGTGCCAGGCCACAGTTCATCTGGGTTTTGAATGACTATAAATTCACTTGTCTTAAGAATTACTTTGTCTGAAGAATTACTAACTAGATTCTATTTCAGGAAGAATGCGTCTAGTCTTACCAATGTATAGAAGTGCCTTCCTTCTTTCCTTTCCTTGGAAGAAGAACACAGCCAAAACCTCCTACTGATAATCACATTTTCTCATGTTCTGATTTATGAGGGGTGACATTCCAAACTCACCTCTTGCTCTAGCATTACAGATGGAGAGGACCACATGCTATGTGTACTTTGGCAGAAGGGACTGTGTGGTCCTTGGCCAACCAGAGCTGCTGTCCCTAGTGTTCTGAGAAATGAGAAAAACCTGCTGGCTTGGGAACAACCAGTCCTCCACTAGCCTCTCTGGGGACTGAGAGTTTCGAGAGCTATTTACTGGAATTTGTATCTAATCTGCTGCCCTTAGAATGTCTTTCCCCTCCCTGACATATTTTTACCCACAAGTACTAGCTTCCTGTGTGGTGGTGCCTCTTTTTAAATGATAACTTTCTGAGAAATATTTTAATAAGGCATACCAAAATTTCTATGCTATCAACCTCAATCACTAGGCCCTAAAATAAAGCAAGAGTCAGGCAATAATACTATGATATTTGATTTTTCTCAGGTTAGGTTAGATATGAATGCACATACACATACATAAATATACTTGCATACATATGCACTTAATGTGTATAGCTATGAAGTGCTTGATTCAATTGAAAACATGCAAGATATGATACACAAAGTCAAATTAGATCCAAAAAAGCCTCCAGAAACCAAAATATTAAAGGCTATGATGGACTGGAGTGAAAGCACAGCAGGTAAGGCGTTTGCCTTGCACACAGCCGACTCGGGTTCGATTCCTCCGCCCCTCTCGGAGAGCCCGACAAGCTACCGAAAGTATCTCGCCCGCAGAGCAGAGCCTGGCAAGCTACCCGTGGAGTATTTGATATGCCAAAAACAGTAACAACAAGTCTCACAATGGAGAGTTACTGATACTGCTCGAGCAATTCGGTGAGCAACAGGATGACAGTGGTACAGTGATTCAGTGATGATATTTAAACAACTAATTTTAAAGTTCATTTAAATTCTTTAGAAGGGAGAAACAAAGAATAGATTTAAACATTGCTACCTAGGGCCAGAGTGATAGGCCCTAGCAGGGAAGACATTTGCCTTGCACATGGCTGACCCAGGCCCAATCCCTGGCACATATGATCCACAAGCAAGCCAGACGTGATCCCTGAGCACAGAGCCAGGAAAAATCTTTGAGCACCTCTGGGTGTAACCCAAAAGCGAAAACCAAAAAATTGCTACCTAAGGACCAGAATGATAGTACAGCTGGTAGCATTTGCCTTCACTCACTGACCTGAGTTTGATCCTTAGCATCATATGGTCCCTGAGACTGCCCATGAGTAATTCATCAGAATAGAGCCAGGAGTAACCCCTGAGCATCTCCGGGAGTAACCCCTGAGTATCCCCAGTGTGCCCAAAATAATAAAATAAAAATAAATTGTCATTGTTTGATTCAGTTTCTAAATGATTCTAAGCTCATAATTCTATAAAATAAGGCAGTAAGTAGCCCACAGTTCTTTTTAACCCTGCTGATTTCTTTTAATTCAAAATACGAAAATGAATGAATCTTAAACATGTCTGCTAGTCCTGTTAACTTTAGTTTGGAAAGTTCTTTCTAGAATAGCTCTTCATACTTCCTCCCTCAAATACCCGTACAGAATCAAATTTGAATGCAGCTACTTGAATAGGAGATGTATATTACAGAAACCACTGGAATCACCCTTTTGGAAATGAAAAGGGACAGAGGCAGTACAGAGAGCTGGTTACCTTATATATGGCCAACTGGGGTTCAATCCCTAGCACTCTATATGGTCCCCTGAGGCATGAGACGAGTGATCTCAGTGCAGAGCCAGGATCAAGCCCTGAGCACCGCCAGATGTGGTCTCCCATAAAACCAAAATAATCAACTTTAAGGATTTGATGTTCATATAAATTGCCCATTTAAAGTACATAATTTTATTTTATTGCAACAAAATTAACATATCTAATTTTTAATGCATTTAAAGACGTAAGCATAATTTCAGAACCTTTTCAACATTCCCCAAATAAAACCTGCACCTATTAGAAATCTGATTTCATTTCCCATCAACCCTCATTTCTAGACCTAGACAAGTGTTGCAAATGGGGATGGAGGTATTATATGACCCTTTGTGGCACCCCCAGGGTATTTCAAGTGGGCCTCAGATGAAAAATTGCATAAATGGAGAAAAATATGGCATGAGAACATGGGCAAATTTGTAGGCCATGGACGGAGGCACAGACAGGCAGTAAGATGGGAAATTCCACAACTGGAAATATGGTTGAGAAACTCTGTCCTAGACAATCACTAATCTGCATTGTGTCTGTATAGATTCATTTATTTTATACATTTCCCCTTAATGGAATCATATGATATGAGGTATAAACCTAAATTTCAAAAAGTGATTAAAAGTGTTTAATTTGGATGAATATTTCCCAAAGTGAGAACATTGCACTCCCCAGAGGATGCTAAGATAATTCAGGTGGTCATACTTTTTGACAGAGGGACCGAAGCAATAACACAGAGGGTAGGGCACTTACCTTGCATGTGGGTTTGCTCCCCGCCATCCCATATGGTTCCTCAAGCATGCCAGGAATGGGACTCTGTTCTGATTGAAGAGAGCCAGGAATCAGCCCTGAGCAAAAACAAAAACAAAAACAAATTTCTTGAATAGGAAGCTTTTTTTCATACAGTACATTTTAACATGTAAAATAACTTAAATACTATTAATATCTTATAAATGTTTTAATCTACCACAAAACATCTCCTTAAATATTTTATTTGCTCTTAATTACAGTATCTCAATTTCTTCAATTTCCTCATTTGTAAAATGGATATAAGTATATCTGTGCTATATGCATAGATAAACTAATATAATACAAATGTTAAATTTTGTAAAAAGTGTTTTACTTATAGTAAATAGTATGTAGGCATGTGTTTAATATATTTCAAACATAATTGCCACAATCATTAGTAAAAGCAAAATACCTAAATATACTATCTACCTAAATATACTATCTCCATTTCTTTATTAGAACTCTATAAGAATTCTGTCATAGCTTATTGAAAGAAGTGAATCCAAGGTGGCATGGATTAAGGATAACTTATTTCATCATCTACTTACAAAGTTTACAATGGTTCAGAAATGATAACTGTAAATCCAAATTTTATTTTATGTTGAAAACCCATATTTTAATCAAGTGAAAGGAATAAAGAGAAACTAATCGAAAGAGAGAGTGAGCTTGGGTTTCTTTTCCTTCCTGAATGACTCACTATAGTCTAGGAAAAAAACTGGGTTCTTCTCGGTCATTTGTCAAAGTTAAAAATGTCTAAGAAAGAAATATCTTTGATATTAGTAAGGTAAGTTTTAAAAATTGTTCTCTATTGAATTCTTGAAAATTGCTCTGTTTCTAGATTTCATTATCTGGCAGGAGAGCTCAGAGGAGAAGTCCTTGATAATTCTTTCACTGGAGGAACATGTAAAACTGTCAAAAGTAGGAGAGCAAGTAATCCATATCGTGTTCCTATGAATCTGGAAAATGTCCACTTCGAGGTATGACATCTTATCATCTGGCACCCCAACACCAGTGCTGATCATATCAAATTTATAGTGAATAAGTCATGATAGGAGCTGGAGTCATAGTACCTGGTTAAAGGTGCATATCTTGTTGCCCCTAGTTCAAGTCTCAGCACCACATGATCCCCTAAGAATCAAGTGCAGAGGCAGAATGATAGTACAGCAGGTAGGACATTTGCCTTGCATGAGGCCAACCCAACCTTCAGCATTCCATAAAGTGGAATGAGCACTGCCAGGAGAAATTCCTGGGTGCCGAGCCAGGAGCAACACCTGAGCATTGCTGGATGTACCGAAAAACAAAACAAACAAACAAAAGAATCATCAAATGCAAGCCCAATGGGATGAGAGAGGCCACCACATAAAAATAGTATTGATTAATGAAGAGAAACATTACAAAGTAAAATCTGTGCTCTATTTCAGATATTAACCCTTTTCATCTGAGTAGTGGGCAAATTACTTTCTCCCAGTTTGTGGGTTGTCTTTATTCTAGTTGTTTTTTCTGAAATGCAGAGCTTCTGAATTTGATGTACTTCCATCTGTTATTTTTGCTTCCATTTACTTTGCCAGTGGTATTAAGTAGTTGAAGACTTGCCTTAAGATTCCATATCATGAAGAGTTCTGCCAAGAAAGGGAGTAACAAATGGCCAAATCCAACTGAATCTGAAAGCTAGTCTACGAACTGAAATTTCTAAGGAGAACAAGAGGGGAGGGTAATTGTGGTGAAGGATGTGGAGCAATGTACTTTATCATGAAACCTTGTCATTATCAGTATTGCAATACAAGGCACCTCAAATAATTTTGTTTTTTTTCATTGGCTTGGTTTTGCTTGTCATTCTGAAAGGTAATGAGAAGCATGCTTAGTACTCATGATGCTTTATACATGGTGAGTGACTCGTGCTTGTTGAAACAAATAATTTGCTTCTTTTAATTTATCTTGAGAACCAGGAAAGAAGCGGTCATAATGGTTATTTCCATAGTCACAATTTTGATGAGCTGATAAAGGTTTCAGAAGGTCTAATGTTTTCTGAGGCCATTTGATGGGTACCCTGAGTTTTCAAAAAATCAATGAAAACTTCCTTTAAAGACAGTCTAGCATGTCAAGGGTCTTATGGCCCTTGTTGAAATACAACAATCTTCACACTCTTTCCTCTAAGGATAATTTTTTGCTGCATTTTCAGTGGGTGTTCATAACAAACAATACAAAATACATTATTTCAGTTCTGCTTTGGGCCAGGGATTGGGCTTTGGGATGGAAACATCAGAAATATGGTGGTGGGAAGATGTACTAGTGGTGGGATTGATGTGTGAATATTGAATGCAATTAAATATTGTGAGCTACCTTATAAAATAAAAAATAAACAAAAATAAATATAATTAAAAAGATAAGCAAATTAAAACAAAAAAATATACTATAGGGTGGGAGAAGGAAGAAGTAAATGAGAAGTGATCTCAGGACTGTAGCAGAGGATAATCATAGGAGAGTGTTGATATTTTTTTAATCATGTTATCTAAACTTCAACAAAAATTTTTAAAGACAATACATACAAATGGTTACAGTTCCCATGGACTTCATAGCTCAGGGGTTAGAAGACTGGTCTGGCAATAAATGGATTCAGTTCCGTCTGGATAAACTCAACTTAAATTCAATCGATACATATCAATGTATCCAACTGCCGAAGTCAAGCACATTTTGAAGTGTTTATATATACTAAGAGGTTCTTTTTCTGTCTGGAGGAGGAAATGATAAAAGTAACATGTATTCTCTAAATAGCTGAAGAAACATCTACTGCCCATCACAGAGCCAGACAATGGGGTCACCACACAATCAAGGGAGGTAGAACAGGTCTTGTTAGTATCCGAACAGGACCTCAGAAAAAAACTCTTCTTTTCAAAGCAACAGTAACATAAAAATGTTGCCATCATGTCCTTATTCTATATAATCTGTTCCTTTGGAGGATATTTTCTAGTATCTAAACAACCAATCTGTAAACTTAATTTTAAAATACAATAATTTCCAAAAAATATTGCTTCCTTCTCAGGGAAGTATCTGTTTCTTGCAGTTTTGTAAGTAACAAGTGTTAAGTTCAACATATTAGCTTGGGGCATAATTTGAGTCTGTATAACACTTCGTACTTACATGATACTTTGATTTTCAACATATTTGTTTATATTGTTTCACTCAATTACCATAGTAACCTCTTCAGAAAGGTAGAATAAATGTTTATATATATACATATATATACATATATATAACTGGAACAAAATAAAGAATTGATAAAGTTGGGCAGTTTTCTGCATGACTTAGCATGTAACAAAAGTCAACAGCATAATAGAAGTAGAGAATTCCTAGCTCCTGACTCCTGGTTCTCTTCGGTGTTGCTTTTGCTAAAAAAAGTCTTGCTAGTAATATCAGAAACATTAATAATGTCCATGCAGTTTAAATACTTTTCATAAACTTTTATTTAAACATAATCTTCTATGAAGTTCACAAATGGTAAGTTCTTCCAATTTAGAAGCTGTTAAACTTGGAGGAATTTTATGGACATATTTTGAAATATCATCATTATTAAATAATATGTATGCAATCTTACAGTTGAGTATTAATATTAAAATGCAGGTGACAATCACAAATGTATCACATTTGGAATATTTTACAACCTTTTACAATTATCAATGATTTTGAACTTACTTAGACCTAGTGTATCTATGTCATGGAAACAACCAAATAAACTTGCTACTATACATATCTTCTCAAGTTTGAATTCAGGGACATCAGATAGATAACTTGAAATAAGCTTTGATATGAATATGTAGTGTAAATATAATGCATGTGTGTAAACATACATAGGGAAAATCGAATGCTGTAGCAAATCAGGTTTTCTACTCTCCCAAAAAGTTGCTTGTTAAACATTAGCCAGCAGGTCACTGGGTTCACTTTTACAATTTAGCAACTCAAGTCTGGATGGCAAGTCACACTGAGAAATAAAGACCTAAAATCCTCATTCAGACTAAGATAGACTCATTTCATTATCAGTGAAGTTCCAAATATTTTTCAACTTTAATTTGCCTCATCTCATCTCAAACTATATGCCCTTTAGTTTTAAATAATTATGTGACTGCTAAGGATATCATAGTGCTATTTCCACAAATAAAAACTTGGAAATGAAAATCATGTTAGCTTACTTGTCAGTTTTTTTATACCTTTAATAGGAAACTGTGCAAATCTCAGATTTACCATTTTAAACAGTAGAGAACTTCAGTAAGTATTTAACTTCCTTTCCCTTTGCAGCATTAAGATTTTTTTTGAGACAGATGAAATAATGGACTAAGTGGTGCACAAAAATTAGAATAGCTTTTGAAAATAAAGTGGGATGCAATTGGACTAAAGGTGTCCTTCTACCCCATTCATTATCTTCTCTCTCTTGTTACAAATGCTCATCCTTCTTCAAACACAAAAACCAAGGCTTATCAAGCCCCAGGAGGTTATCAGCCCACAAGATTTCCAGTTAATTGGAAACTTGTATATGTAAAATGGGGATGAAAATCTTTTCTCTGGAGTGTGGTTGACATCTCTTCCTTTGGAAATCTATGAAAATAGAATGTATAAAAACCTACCTACTGTTCTTATACATCACTGAAAGAAATCTTCCTCCCTTTACAAGATGACTTGGCTTTCTTTATTTCCTTTCATGGAAGACCATTCTCCTTCTCTCTCCTCTCCCTCACCCTCCCTATGCTCTCCCATATCTATCCATCTACTTGGTCAACAACTTCCACAGACTCACCTCTTAAAAATCTATTAGTTTCTTTCTTCAAAGAACCAAACCCTATTAACCTGTTATCTTGCTTAAATACCATTTTTTTGTTTGTTTTAAACTGTTCTCTATTTCACTTAAGTTAACTATGGCTAATTTGATTTTTGCAAAGCATAAATGTGCTACTAACACTTGCAATATTTCACTTATTCCATTATTTTGTGTGTGTTTGGGGGCTATACACAGCAATGCTCTGGGCTATTCCCTACTCTGCACTCAAGGGTCTTCCTCAGGTGATTGTCAAGGAATTATATGTTTCTGGGAATTAAACCCAGGTTTCTTACATGCAGAGCATGTGCTTGGTTGATTACGCTTACATGTAAAATTTTGCTTTTTTGAGTTCAAAGCAAATATTCCAACAGCTTATCTAAGCACAGACCCTAATTTCCAAGTCCAATCTAATTTTCAGCACATCTCAGTTGTAAACCTCACTCCCTGACAGATAATATATATAGTCAGATTTTTTTCCTGAGTTTCTGGTCAGAATACCAAAGCCCCCTTCTTTACATGTTAGGTGAGAGTGAATTCATAAAAGAATGATTTTTTTGAAAGATAATAAAGAAATATGAGTGACTATGTTTAGACATGATTGTCTAGTTTCTTATTAACTAAAGCACTACATCGGGAGCATTTTAAATGCCAACTAGCATACAATATTAATATCTAAAAGTAACTATGAACTTTTGACTGTATTTTTCTGTTGAGAAAGACTTTTGCAGCAATGTTATTTTGTCTCTCCTTGATGAATTGTGCAAACTATTTTATGGCAATATATGGTTTACCTCACATTGGAAAAACTCAAAATTCATATTTTAATATTGAATACTTTAAACAAAAAATGTTTTGCCTGGCAAGCCACACAAGCATCTTAAACATAAAACACTCTTCTATTAACTTCTTTTGTAACTGAAAAGAAAACTGTTCATTGTTCTCCTCTTGCCTCTTTCTAACAGAAAAATACCCTGTTACACTCAAGTCAAGTTCCACTGCTTGTTTTTCTCTTCTTCTCAGACCCCATGAATGGAGATTGATATGCATCCAGCAGGCAGAATAGATAAGTTTTTTTCCGTATCTCACAGTTATGACCTGTAGAGCATTGATGCTTAACCTCTAATAGAGCCAAAGGGTTGATGTTCAAACCAGTCCATCTGCTCTCTCTTTCCCAGTCCTAATTTTCTGAAAGTACCTTAATTTAGATGACAAACTTCATTAAATTCACAGGCAAACTAAAAATAGCCTCATTGTTTATCACCCCATTAAATTTCAGTTTAGGCACCTTTCCTTGCATAGTTCCACTGGGTTTTATGGTTATTTGTTGCAATCTCAATGCTAACACAACATTTCCCAAATCTATTAAGAGTCTAAAATAATCTTTTCCTGAGTAAACTATCAATGCCTAGAGAGCTAGGAATAACATTAATTCTTGTTTTCTATGGAAATGAATCATCCGTAGATACTTATTTTAAGCAAAGATGTATGAATGCTCATTATAATAGATATTTAGGGGTAGCTTCAGTATGTCCTAAGGTATGTCTTACTTTGAACTGTTTTTACTCCAGGTACAAACAGTAGAAGATGATTTGGAAACATATTTCTACAACGATTTAATTCCTCTTGAAAAGAATGAAAACCATCAGACTTCAGGTTCATTACAACAGAGTGAATCTTCTAGAATACCTATTTTGTATTCCTTGAAGAAAAGTAAAAGCACTTCCCATCAGTATGGGATCAAACAAGCCATTAAAGCCTCTCACAAAAAGGTGAAAAACAGTTTCTGACATTTTTTACTCTTTCCTGAAAATTAACACCAACTTCAAAAGTCAAGCAATGAGAAAGGAGGATTTTTTGCATTAAACCAGTAAGGTTCATAGCACAAAGACTTTTACTTATGTTGTTGAACTACTTCAAAAGTTAGAGAAATACTATGCATAATGCTCTATTTTATATGCTTATAGTATGTTTTCTTTATTCAAACTTTTATTGTTTTAAGTGTATTTTTTAGAAACCAACTTTGATTTTTCAGTGTAATCGAACACTCTTGATGAAATACTTGGCTTTATTTCTTCCTTCTTCTTTCTCATTTTATCTCCTTTCACTTTAATTGATTTTTGTCTTGTTTCATCTTTTACTTTAGTTCTTTAACACACTTTTATCTGCTCCCATTTGTTCTTAAGTCATTTTGAAAGTTCTGCTGACACAGGTAGTCAGGGAAGGAGTCCCTTGGGAATGTCAGGAACCCATACAACCCAGAAATGTTTAAACAAATAGTATAAAACACAAAAAGGAGATATCCAGCTGACAGAGTTGGATATAAGCTGTATCCTGCCAGTAAGATAATTAATAGGCAGAAACAATGTCCTGAAGAGACAGAGGGAATGAAAAGACCTTCTCCACCAAGTATGAGCTCTTTTCTTTGCACCCCTCTAGTATCAACACTTGCCCAGGTTTGGGAAGCTTGGAAAAATTCCAAAACACCTCAGGTCACTCCGTATTGGAACTGTCTAGACTCCTACCTTGCATGTGTATTCTCTTCCTTTAATATAACTTTATTTTGATTTTTGTTTATATTCTTAAATTCTGTCTTTCTGAGCAGAGAAGGAAACGAACCCCAAATGGCAGTTAGAGCTGATGTTTCCTTATGCTACAAGAGTATAACTTGGCCTCAGACTGAGAATCACAGTTCTCCAAAAACCAGATGGCAGAGGTTAATTATCAGGCAGTACAGATTAACTAGGTCCCAGGTGCTGTTGACAACTGCCCTAATGAGGCAGACAGGACCATAGTATCACCATCACAAAAGAACTCAGACAAACTCTTCTCATCCTAATCTACATTCATACATACCCCCTCAGTAATATCTTTACTTATCATTGTCTAGATAGCAAGAATAATTTAAATAGCAAAGAAGAAGAGAGAACTGTTTTACTCTAATCTAATTAAGTATTCTGTAGCCCTCTGTTGTATGTTTTGGGTGCCTATTCCCCACCTTACTATCACCCATCTCATCCTTACTATATTTTTGATAATTTATTTCTATACTGCGCTATTACTATCATTTTCAATTCCTAAAATTTCAGGGTTTTTTAGATAGCACTGCACGGTCATCCTGTTGTTCATCCATTTGCTCGAGCGGGCACCTGTAATGTCTCCATTGTGAGACTTGATGTTACTGTTTTTGGCATATCAAATATGCCACAGGTAGCTTGCCAGGCTCTGCCGTGCCATTCAGAGGACGGAGGAATTGAACCCGGGTCAACTGCATGCAAGGCAAACACCCTATCCACTATCACAAAAAAGGGCTATCACTCCAGCCCTTTTTTTAGATAGGTAGAAATAATTTCAAAATCACTCTCTGTCTTTCAGTAGAACATAATAATTTTTATGTTTTATTAATCATAGGCCTGATTAGCATCTGTTGGGCAGATAGTCCATTTCAAAGGCAAAGGACCAGTTATCTCATTAAGATTCACTGCTTTTTTAAAATTTACTTTGCAGAACTGAATCCACAAAAAAACGGTTAAAATTAATTAAGAGCTCACAAAATGTTGAAATAGATCATATACAATTGATAATCTTCCGGCATGCAATTTTATGAGCCAGTTGTAGCTGCCATGTACTGACGAGGAAGTTGACTTCCCAAAATTTCACTTATATTTTCCACAATTTACTTTTCAAAGCAATTTTGCATTTCAACTTTCATTTTAAATAGACAACACAGATTTTCAGGGAGTGTGTTGGCTTTCTTCTAAAAACACAACCATTACCAACTCATAAATGACTTGGTTCTGTGACAAAATTTAAGATTAAATTTAAAAACAGACTTGATAGACACTAAGCTGCTCAAAGAACAAACTTTGTCCTTTTTTCTCCATAGAATCTGAAATAGCTGAGCAGTAACTATTTTGAAGGCCAGAAACTAAAAGAGAGAAAGAAAAACTGGAAAGAAGAAGGAATGAATGAATGCTGACTCTTTCAATCTTTGTGATAATGTTTTCTTTTGTATTAGCAATCAGTTTCTGCCATCTGCCAGCATGCAAGGACACATCTCTTTAATAATTGCTTTAATAGCTATTATAAAATTGTTTTTGATAAAATAGGATCTTGCTATAACTATTATTCAAATATTCTATTTTATAAAACTGAGACATCAGATGAAGTACATAAAATTTTTTAAAAATATTATACATGGATATACTTTCATTAAACTCATGAAATATAAAAATCTAATGTAATAAGATTTTTAGCATAATACAACTTACCCTGAAGTAAACTGACATAATAAGAAATACCTAAAAAATATCTTCAGTTATTCTATTTAGGAGTGACAGGGAGAAAATATAAATGGTTTTGTTAAATTTTGCTGTTGGGCCTAGAGCGATAGCACAGCAGGTAGGGCATTTGCCTTGCACATGGCCAACCCAAGTTCAATTCCCAGCATCCCAAATGGTTTCCCGAGCACTGCCAGACGTAATTCCTGAGTGCATGAGCCAGGAGTACCCCTGTGTACCGCTGGGTGTGACCCACAAAGCAATAAATAAATCATTTAAATAAATAAATTTTGTTGTCAAGTAATTTTGAATCACAGTAGTTTGAGATGTCACCTTGTGTGCAATGCTCATCTAAGTGCAAGGGAACATGCCACAGATGACTGAGGTCTAGCTATTGTAAAGGCTTTTTCTGAGGTATTAATAGAGCTGTGATTTTAATACCGGTTGCATTACTTCCAACTAGAAATTTTTACAATTATTTTTTTACTATTTGCATCAGGAGATGTTCTAAATAGAAGCTTGGTAGAGACACAGTCATAGTTACAATCAAAGAGGAATATTTACTTTTCTGATAATTGATCTCTTTGGGAATAGAGAACATATAGCTCAGTCATTGATTAACATGAATAAAATTTTATTAAGGTACAGTGATTTGTAAGGTTGATCATGACAGAGTTTCAAATGATCTCTTAAAGATGACCTTATCTGTTTAGCACATTGAATATCTCAGAAAAGATACTGGAAGTGAAATGAAAACCATGATTTTATGCATAAGAACTTCCCATGAAGAGTTGGATGCGTGTAATAGTATGGGAGGAATAAAGCTAATGATCCATCAATGTTTAATATCTTAAAATTTTATTATCTTTAATCTTCCTTTTTTGCTGTTTTCCTCTGCTGTTTAGGATTCTAGTTTTATTAGGATCCATAAAGTGATAAAAGTCTCAAATTTCACCATGAAAACTAGAGATCTGCAGCTCTCTGATGTCTTTATGAAAGCACTTAACCACCTGCCTCTAGAATACAACTCTGCCTTATATAGCCGGATATTTGATGACTTTGGGACTCACTATTTCACTTCTGGCTCTCTGGGAGGGGTGTATGACCTCCTCTATCAGTATAGCAGAGAGGAGCTGAAGAACTCAGGTATGCTTTCTTTAGCCTGCTTACCCCACCCCCCCAAAATGATTATGTTAGCATACAATTTTTTTCTATAATTTTTGTTGATTTGACAACTTTTTTGGAAGGGGCCACACACAACAATGCTTTATGCCTACTCCTAACTGCACTAAGGAATCTCTCCTGGCAGTTCTCCGTGGTACCAGGGATCAAACCCAGGTCAGCCTCACGCAAGGCAAGTGCCCAACCCACTGTACTATCTCACTGCCCCCACCCAGCATTGTTCTTATACCTGTGAATGCCTCCACACTCATTCTATTTCTCAAGAAGAAGCCTTATCTTTACTCAAGGATCATTCTTGGCACTGCTTTGGGGACCATCTGTGGTGCCACGGGTTATACTCCATCTCCCATATGCAAGACAAGTGCCCTACCAGTTGTATTATCTCTCTAGCCCTTAGAAAAATGATCCCTCTCATATTCACCAGCAGTTTTTATTTTCTTTTACTTATCCTTAACTTAAAGCTAATAGTATAAATAAAGAAATAAGTTAAGTCTTTTCAAGTTATTGTGGACTAGTGAACACCCACTAGTGACATAACTTGCAACCAGATAAGAAATACTTTGACTTGAGGAAAAATTACAGCTTTATATCTTGGGATATAATCAGTAGTATTTTCTCTGCTAATTTCTAAAATAACAATATAAACCCTAGCTTTTAAATTAATTATGGTTTCTTAAATATTATATTGTCTATGTTAATTATTATTTTAGCTTAAGTACCTTAGAAGCATCCTCGGAGAGCCCGGCAAGCTACTGAGAGTATCCCGCCCCCCACGGTAGAGCCTGGCAAGCTACCCATGGCGTATTAAATAGGCCAAAAACAGTAACAACAAGTCTCACAATGGAGACTGTTGCCCACTCGAGCAAATTGATGAGCAACGGGATGACAGTGACAGTGATACAGTGACATCTCTTTATAGAAAATTCTTGTGCCTAAAAAAATTCTTGTTCCCTAAGTCCTCCAGACATGCTATTTTCTCACTATTGACTCTCTTAAAGAGTAGATAGGATCAACATCTAGAGCAATTTCAGTGAGAGGCCTGAAAGGTATTTTCACCTGGCAGTTACTGAAATCCAAGAGATTTATTTTATGTTGGGGTTTCCAAATATGCCTCTTATGTTTCATTTTAGCTATCCTTTCCAATGGAACACTCTGCATGATGAAGTTGCTGTCTTCTGCCACAGAGTATAGCATCAGCCTTAATGTTGAGCAGAAAAAGTTGGAGGAAATCTCTAACCCTTGACTTGGTTTCATTTTACCCTTGGGATGAAATTAGTCTGGTCACTGCTGCTGTAACACAGAAAACAATCTCTCATTAGATGGGCTATACTCGTTGTGCCCTCAGAACAAGACCTTTAAAAGGTCAGGCCTATTGAAGAACTCTGTGAATGTTTAATCAACCATCCAGCCTTTTAGCAGTTGGAGTCTCATAACTGAAATGAAGAGTTATGTGTTCCACTTCCTACTGAAACAGTATAAGGAAGATGGAAACCTTCCATCTGTTTCCCTGTAGGTAGAGAAGGACAGAGCCACACAATAAAGGAAGAAAGGGCAGTTGGAGTTGTGAAAGAAAACTGTAAATAATATGTATAAATACATTTTTATATGACATTCTTGTACATCATATATATTAGTATAAAAAATATATGTTTCTGGCTGTCATATCAATAATGGTAGTCAATTTTACTGTGGTGAAGGTGAAACCCACACAGACATAAAGAACTCTCAATGAAAACAAGTTCTTCAGTGTGTTTATCTGTTTTTCCCCCCACTCAAATATATAGTCTGGCTTCATCTATTTTATTTCTTATTTTATACAGCCATAATATGAAACAAGAGCATGGGCTTCATTTTCATGTGCTTTACTCAGTAG
Source organism: Sorex araneus (assembly GCF_027595985.1). Classification (NCBI taxonomy): domain Eukaryota; kingdom Metazoa; phylum Chordata; class Mammalia; order Eulipotyphla; family Soricidae; genus Sorex; species Sorex araneus. The sequence goes on along the minus strand of NC_073302.1, from coordinate 127,644,317 downwards.
TGATTATATCCCTTGTTATTCATTTAGAAAAATTACTTAGTACTTTCTCTCCCTTAAGATAAATGAAACAAAATTAAACTACTTCTTATTTGCATTTCTTGATGTATTTCTCTACAGTGAGTGCCCCATAGTCAATTTAAAACCTTGAATAAAAGTTAACATTGCTTGAGTGTGCAAGGTGAAGAAAATTTCAACATACAGTAAAAACATGAAATAATTAAAATTTTATAATATGGCAATTTCAAATTCCATTTGTCAGAAAGTCATTTTATGCTCTAAATTGGAATAAAAAACTTTTTCACCCAGTATTTAACAATATGACATTTTTTACTAATGCTATTGACCTTTAGTCTATGCAAGCAGCAGAGTACATTTCTCAAATATTCATCCCCATGCTAGAGCAAAGGAACATTCAGGTTTGAGGGTTCAAGTGCTTCAGTAGCAAGCAATTTCTTAGCCAATGGAAGTAAAGTTCAGTCAACAAGCTACAGGACTCACCGAAGGGAAGGATGAACTTATACACCAACAAAGTTTTTATTTTTTAATCACTAATATAGTTCATAAGAGGAATTTATTGTCCAAATCCTTAAAGATACTTCTATTACCCAAAAAGCCCTAAGCATTCGAGTCATCCACTTGGTAGAACAATACTACCAGAAGTATAGCCCATATTGATTCATTCCCAGAAATAGGCAACAGTGACCTCACCGGTACTCTTTGGGGCCATTGTTAAAGAAGCATAATGCAACAAGATCATCAGTACCTCTTCTGTTTGGGGGTTGTAACGGGTAAAACCTGTAAATAAAACTTACTAATCACATGAGTTTATGGGAAGTCTCATGCCCATGAGGCTGGTAGAGAGTACTTATAGTTTCCAAAAGGCCAAGAACCTTATTATCTTCTGGGTGTTCAATGATACATTCTCAGGGTCTTTTGTTCACATTCTACTTTTTAGGTTTAACAGAGGAAGAAGCCCAAACTTGCGTCCGTACTGAAAAGACGAGACGTATTCTTTTTTTTAAGAGAAGAGAGGTGCAACACCACTGCACTAATAACAAGATGTCAGAGAAACATGAAGGTAAAAGAATTCTCTCCTAGCAGTGTATTCATTGTGTCCTGAGGTTGACAGTGATTTAAGTGCCATATTGTAGAATTGTGCTATCTTAAACATTTCATTTATTTTATTTATCTACCTTAAAACCAGTGTATGGAGGGGTACAGCTAAAATCTCACTAGTTCCATATAAAAAGATGGGATAGTTAAAGTTTCTTTAAAAATATAGCTTAATCAGTCATCTGTTTTTGGGCACTGTTTTTTTCCAGATTTTGTCTATTATAAACAGTGCTGAAATGAACATATAAATGCAGATGTGATTTCTACTATACCTTTTTGCCTTTCCGGGATATATTTCCAGGAGTGGTAATGCTGGGTCAAATGGGAGCTCAATTTCTAATTTTTTGAGAATTGTCCATATTGTTTTCTAAAAGGGCTGAACCAGTCGGCATTCCCACCAGCAGTAAAGGAGAGTCCCTTTCTTGCCACATCCGTGCCAACACAGGTTGCTTTTTTTTTTTTGGATGTGGGCCAGTCTCTGTGGTGTGAGATGGTATCTCATTGTTGTTTTGATCTGCATCTCCCTAATGATTAGTGATGTAGAGCATTTTCTCATGTGCCTCTCAGCCATTCAGATTTCCTTTTTGAGAAAGGACTTTGGTACATCTACACAATGGAATACTATACAGCTGTTAGAAAAGATGAAGTCATGAAATTTTCATATAAGTGGATCAACATGGAAAGTATCATGCTGAGTGAAATGAGTCAGAAAGAGAGAGACAGACATAGAAAAATCGCACTTATCTGTGGAATATAAAGTGGCAGAAAGGGAGACTAACAACTAAGAGTAATAGAGATAAGAACCAGGAGGTCTGCCCCACAGCTTGGAAACTGCCCTCACATGCTGGGGAGAAAGGCAGCTGAGATACAGAAGGAAACACCTATTAGAGAAAGTTGGGAGGAACCACTCAGGTTGAAGCTGCGTGCTGAAAGTAGACTATAGACCGAACATGATGGCCACTCAATACCTCTATTGCAAACTACAACATCCAACAGGAGAGAGAACAAAAGGGAATGCCCTGCCACAGAGGCACGGTGGGGTGGTGGGGGTTGGGGTGGGAGTGGTGGGACGGATACTGGGAACATTGGTGGAGGAGAATGGGCACTGATGGAGGATTGTAAATAATCACTGATCACTGTATGACTGAAATGCAAACATGAAAGTTCATAAGTTTGTAACTGTACCTCACGGTGATCCACTAATAAAATTTTTTTGAAAAAAAAAAGAAAAAAAGAAAAATAAAGCTTGATAAAGGTCTGAGAGAGAGACTACAAAGCAACACACCAAAGAACCCCTTGGCAACTGAGTCAGAGTGTTGTTTGACTTCTTCCTCTTCCAGTTCCATATCTACTAAGTGATCAATTGCTTCCCTGCTTTTGGCCAATTGTCCCGCTCTTCATTTTCATGGGCATACCCTGCATTCATTATTTCCTATCTGAATTACAGCAGGAACCTACTAACTGCTCCCCCAGCTTCTAATCTTGCTTTCTTTAGATCTACTCTAGACAGTTTCTGAGAGAGGAATATTCTTCAACTGAAGAATTAATAGGAGACTCCTCATGCCTTGGATGTGTCAGTTTCACACAATCCTAAAGATAATTTCCTGGCACTCTCTCTCTCTCTCTCTCTCTCTCTCTTCAGGTGAACTTTATGGCCACAGCTTTTCTATATATTGCCACTATAAATAACTTCTTTTGATATAAAATTCTTCTATTCTCTTACCTTGCATGACTGTTACCTACATAAAGCTCAGAAGGGAAAAAAATGAAACATTAACCACAGACACTCAAAAAATATTAGTTGATATTCTCATAAGGAGATAGACAAGAGCAAATATGAAGTCAATATTTACTACAGAGGCAAATAAATATTAGAGTATCAGAGTCTAGAGATGGTCTAAATGGGGGATATATGTTAAAAATAAAACAAATGGAAACTAGGCTGGAGAAATAAAACAGGGGTTAAAGTGTTAGCCTTGCATGTGGCTGACTGCAATTCAATGTCTAGCTCTGCATATGGTCCCCCAAGCACCACCAGGAGTGATCCCTGCAATAAATAAATAAATAATAAGGAAATTTTATGTATACTGCTTATTTCACACTTTGTTCATATTAAAATATAAACATAAAAAGAAACAAAAGGAAAATATAAAACAAATAAATGCTAATAGAACCAGAGGATGGTTACAAATTTGTTACCACTGTCTTATGAAATAAAATGACTTAAAAAGAATTTGAATTCAGTAAGTCAAGAGCTCAAAGGCAAAACAATAGAAGAAAAAACTCAATACGAATATCTTAAAGCTGAGATAAAAAATAAACATTGAGAAATATCACCTTGCATTTATAAATAAATTAGATACTGCAAGCACAAAATATTAGTCGCTAAAAATAAAATTGATAAAGTTAATTATATATAGTGGAGGAAGCTAACGTCTGAGCTTGCAAAGCTGTGCAGAGAAGTGATAAAAGAAGACCTCAAAGAGAGAAGAGCAGCAGTGTTGGCCAATGCAGCAGAAGCCAGGAAAAGTATTCGCAACGCTTGGCTGTTCTTCGCCAACTACAAGACCAAGGTGACTGCCCTCCAACGTCTGGATGGATCTATCACACCTTCCAGAAAGGCAATGGAGAGGATTATTCACAACTTCTACTTGGATCTCTTCGACAGCCACGTCCACCTGCCCACATACCAAATTACGCAGGATGGATATGTCATTCCCAATGTCCTCCTTTCTGAAATCCAACACTCCATTTCATTGGTAAAGATGTGTAGAGCACCCTGTCCAGACAAGGTCAGACCCGAACACCTGAAGAATCTGCCTCCAGTACTCATCAATACACTGACTCGGTTCTTCACATGCTACCTGTCTGAATGCAAGGTTCCATCCCAGTGGAAAACCAGCAGGACTGTTCTGTTGTACAAGAAGGGAGACATCCACGACATCAGCAACTATCTCCCAATATGCCTGTTATCTATAGTCTACAAGTTGTTCAGTCAAGTCATCCTTAATAGAGTAGGCAGAACACTAGACGAAGGACAACTGTGTGAGCAAGCCAGGTTCTGAAAAGGATTCAGCACGATCGACCATATCCACACAGTGACCAAACTCACTGAAGTTTCGTGAGAGTTCAAGATGCCGCTCTGTCTAACATTCATCAATTTAAAGAAGGCTTTTGATTCTGTTGAGATTGAAGCGGTCATCAAAGCCCTAGCCAAACAGGGCGTTCAAACTCAGTACATCAACATCCTCTGTGAGCTGTATTACGGAGTCACCACCAGGATCTCACCATTCTACAAGGAAGTGATCATTGACATAAAGAGAGGGGTTCGGCAGGGTGATACCGAAACTCTTCAGTGCTACCCTTGCGAACATCATGCGACGACTGGAATATGAAGGAATGGGAGTGAAGATAGACAGTAGGCAGCTACACTACCTCCACTTCGCTGATGACATCGTTCTCATAACGCCAAACATTAGCCAAGCGGCACAAATGCTGGCCGACTTTCACCACGAGTGTGGAAAGGTCAGACTGCAGCTGAATCTCAACAAAATGATGTTTATGAAAAACAAACTAGTCCCTGATATTCCATTTGCTCTCAACGGAACAAACATCTCCAAATGCAGCAGCTATGTGTACCTGGGTCGAGAACTCAACATGAGGAATGACTTGGCACCAGAACTGCGCAGGAGGAAGAGAGCAGCGTGGAATGCCTTCAAGAGCATCGAAGAAGTGGTTAAGAGGACGAAGAACCTCTGGCTCCAGGCACATCTTTTCAACTCCACCGTTCTTCCTGCACTAACATACACCTCAGAGACCTGGGCCCTAAGAAAATAGGATGAAAACACTATTTGTGTATCCCAAAGAGGAATCAAAAAAGCCATGCTAGGAGTATCACGTTTCACTCAAGTGAGAGAAGGAATCTGGTGTCCCAGCCTCTGTTGATGATCACGAATCAGGGACGCTGTCTCGTTTACCAAGGTGTTGAAAATCAGATGGGTTGGACACGTATGTGATTCAGAGATGACTGCTGGACTAGAGCCGTTACCAACTGGATTCCATGGGATGTCAGAAGACCATGTGGCTGCCCACCAATGAGATGGTCAGATTTCTTCATCAAAACCCTGAATGAACGATTTGGGGCTCTTCCTGTTCCTGGAGCTAGCTGATGTCATTTGGCTACACTCGCATGTGACAAGGACAAATGGAGACGTTGCTGGTGCCCGTTCAAGCAAATAGAAGATCAACGGGATGACAAGTGATACAAGTGAAGTGATACAAATTACGTATAGAAGATAGATAATGTAATTCATGAGAGCAAACAAAATTTCAAATATGAAAAGTTTTTAAGGAAAATTGAATGAATATGTTAATAAAAATGTATAATAAATTAATAAATTTAATTACATTTAGGAAAGATCTAATACAATTTATTCTGGGTATAGAGAAAAATTTAGATATTAAAAGTTATTAAAGAAAATTGAATTTAAAAATTATTAAAGAAAATTTTATTCCCGGGAATAAAAGTATAAGTTTAAAATAAATTAATAAAGTTAATTGCACATAGGAAAGATCTAATGTAATTCATAATGGGTGCAGAGAAAAATTCAGACATTAAAAGTTATTAAGGAAAATGGAATGAACATAATAATATTAAAATAAGCGAATATATGGGAAATGCAGTTGCAAAAGGCAATAACAAAATAAGAAAGCCATGGTAGAGAGAAACTAGCTTTGTGCTGAAATTCTACATCAGGACTTCAACAACTGCATGCTGGGCCTCTTCTTACTTGGAACCAAGCTATGCCAACAGACACCATGTTCTAGACCTCCAATAGGAACACTCATGCAAGCTGGGACTAAGTCATATGCAGCTGAGCAGCAACAGTGGGCCGAGAATAGGTCAGGCCAACATCACTGACTGTGCCCAAGGCCATGCACCTCCACTGATTCTAACTATCCTAATGTAGTTAGGTTGGCTCAATAACCCCAACAACAACAACAAGCCCCAAGATTATGGGCAGGTGCAGCAAACACAGTGGACATGCAGTGAGACACTAGCTTGGACGACCAATAGCAGACTGCACTCCTGAATTTCATGAGACATTCCTAGCATTAGGACAATCCTTTAAGAACAGGGGGAATAATAGCATTGCCTAATCCACCAATGCAAACACACATAGAGAAGGCAAGGAACATGTAGAGTGAGAAGGCAAGAAACATGATTTAAATGAAAGAACAAGACAAAGTCCTAGAGAAGACCTCTGAAACACAAAGATAATAACACTATCTATTGAAGAGTTCAAAGTGAACTTTTTGACTTCAGTTAAAAGCCTTGTTCTAAAGATGCTCACTAAACTCAGGGTACTATGTGAGCTAAAAGAAAAAAAAATTTTTAAGATCCAAATAGACATTGAGTCAGAGTAATAGTACAAGGGTAAGGTATACTTGCTATGTGTGTAACCAGCTGGATTTGGTCCCCCAGCACCATATATAATCCTCTGAGAAGCCAGAAGAGACTCCTAAGCACAGAGCCAGAAGAAAGTGCTGAGAATAGCCAGCAAACAAAAATACTCAAACTGGGCCCAGGGAAATGGCTCAGTGGTAGAGCACATGCCTCAGAGCTGGGAGGCATCACAAAAAATAATTCCAAACAGAAATCCCAGAGCTGAAGTAAATAGGAGAATTGAAAAGTACTATGATACAACAACAGAAAAAGGAGAGAAACAGACAAGTGAGATGAAAGAGAAGGCAATAGAACTCACCCAGAAAGTACATCAAAATGAAAAGGAATTAAGCAGTGAAGATACACTGAGAACTCTTAGACATGAGTAGCACTGTCGTCTCATTGTTCATTGATTTGCTCGAGCGGGCATGTTTTTGGCATATCCAATACGCCACAGGTAGCTGGCCAGGGTTTGCCATGGGCAGAATACTCTCGGTAACTTGCTGGGCCCTTTGAGAGGGAGGAAGAAATCAAACCCGGGTTGCAAGGCAAATGCCCTACATGCTGTGCCATCACTCCAAACATTCGTACAAATTTTTTTATGATTTTTTTTTTACTTTTGTATCATACCTCATGATGCTCAATGGCTACTCCTGACTCTACACTTAGGAATGACTCTGGGTAGTGCTCAGGGGACCATATGGGATGCTGGTAATCGAACTTGGGTTGGTTGCATGCAAGGCAAATGCCCTCTCCACTGTGCTATCGCTTCGGCCTCCAACATTAGTAAAAATTATATACTCACTAGGATTCCAGGAAAAGAGAAAGAATCAGATTATTTTAGGTAATAATGGCAGAAAACTTTACAAATCTAGGGAAGACAATAAACATCAGTGACAGAATAAACCAAGAAAGATCCCACCAAACACATTTTGATTTAAATGGCTAGAGAAAGGCTCTAAAGTGAAACCAGGAATGGCTTCATATGTAACAGAGAAAATCCAAAAGGTGCTCAGAAGACTTGAATTAGAGGTGAGAAGAGAGAGGCCAGGCATACCCAAAGCACTGAAAGGAAAAGGCTTCCAGGCATGTAGTCTACCTTGTATGCTAATCAATTAGAATTGAGATGATGCTAAGAGTTTTCAGATAAGGAAAAGTGAAAAGAATTCTTCATCACTAAACCATACAAAAAACTAGAAAGTTAATAAGTATATATTAAGATGTTCAACATCATTCATCATTGAAGAAATGCAAGTCAAACCTCAATAAAATGAAATACCTTTTTTAAATTTTTTTTAGTGAATCACCATGAGGGTACAGTTACAGATTTACATATTTTCGTGCTTGTGTTTCAGTCATACAATGCTCGAGTACCCATCCCTCCACCAGTGCCCATTCTCCACCACCGATGATCCCAGTACCCCTCCATCCCCCACTACGCCCCCACCCCACCCCACCCCACCCCGCCTCTGTGGCAGGGAATTCCCTTTTCCTCTTTCTCTGCTTTGGGGTGTTGTGGTTTGCAATAGAGGTATTGAATGGCCATCGTGTTCAATCTATAGTCTACTTTCAGCACACATCTCCCATCCCGAGCAGATCCTCCAACCACACTTTACTTGGTATTCCCTTCCCTATCTGATCTGCCTTTTCCCCCAGCATGTGAGGCCAGCTTCCAAGTCATGGAGCAAACCTCCTGGTACTTATCTCAACTATTCTTGGGTGTTAGTCTCCCATTCTGTTATTTTATATTCCACAGATGGGTGCAATCTTTCTATGTCTGTCTCTCTCTTTCTGACTCATTTCACTTAGCATGATACTTTCCATGTTGATCCACTTATATGCAAAGTACATGACTTCATCCTTTCTAAGAGCTGTATAGTATTCCATTCTGTAGATGTACCAAAGTTTCTTTAACCAGTCATCTGTTCTCGGGCACTCGACTTTTTTCCAAATTCTGGCTATTGTAAACAATGCTGCAATGAACAGAGAAGTGCAGATGTCATTTTGACTATAATTTTTTGCCTCTCCAGGATATAATCCCAGAAGTGGTATTGCTGGGTCAAAAGGGAGCTCAATTTCCAATTGTTTTTTGCTTTTTTGGGTCACACCCAGTGATGCACACGGGGTTACTCCTGGCTCATTCACTCAGGAATTACTCCTGGTGGTGCTCAGGGGACCATATGGGATGCTGAGAATCGAACCCGGGTCGGTCACGTGCAAGGCAAACACCCTACCCACTGTGCTATTGCTCCAGCCCCTCAATTTCTTATTTTTTGAGAAGTATCCATATTGTTTTCCAAAAGGGCTGAACCAGTCGGCATCCCACCAGCAGTGTAGGAGGGTCCTATTTTCCTTAGATCCACGTCAACACCGGTTGCTTTTGTTATTTTGAATGTGTGCCAGTCTCTTCAGTGCCAGATAATATCTCATAGTTGTTTCAATCTGCATCTCCCTGATGATTAGTTATGAAGAGCATTTTTTCATGTAACTTTTGGCCATTGTATTTTTTCCTTGAGAAAGTTTCTGTTCATTTCTTTGCCCCATTTTCTGATGCAGTTGAATGTTATCTTCTTGTAGAATTCAACCAGTGCTTTATATACCCATGATATCAACCCCTTATCAGATGAATATTGGGTGAATATCCTTTCCCATTCTGTAGATTGTCTTTGTATTCTGGTCACTGTATCTTTTGCGGTGCAGAAACTTCTTAGTTTATTATAGTTCCATTTGTTTATCTCTGTTTCCACTTGGTTGGTCAGTTGCGTGTCATCTTTGAAGATACCTTTAGCTTTAATATCGTGGAGGATTTTGCAGACCTTGTCTTTAATGTACCTTATGGATTGTGGTCTGATGTTGAGGTTTTAATCCATTTTGATCTGACTTTTGTGCATGGTGTTAGGTCGAGGTCTAAACCCATTCTTTTGCATGTGGTTGTTCAGTTATGCCAGCACCATTTGTTAAAGAGGCTTTCCTTGCTACACTTCACATTTATTTCTCCCCTATCAAAGATTAGATGATCATACATTTGGGGTTGTGTGTAGGGATAACCAATGGAACTCCACCTGTTCCATTGGTCTGTGGCTCTGCCTTTGTTCCAGTACCATGCTGTTTTAATTGTTACCGCTTTGTAGTAGATATTGAAGTTGGGGAGGGTGATGCCTCCCATAGTCTTTTTCCCAAGAACTGCTTTAGCCATTCTTGGGCATTTGTTATTCCATATGAATTTCAGAACTGCTTGATCCATTTATTTGAAGAATTTCATGGGTATTCTTATAGGGATCACATTGAATCTATATAATGCTTTGGGGAGTATTGCCATTTTGACAACGTTGATTCTCCTTATCTATGAGCAGGGGATATGTTTCCATTTCCTCGTGTCCCCTTTTATTTCATGGAGTAGTGTTTTATACTTTTCTTTGTAGAGGCCCTTTACCTCCTTAGTTAAGCTTATTTCGAGATACTTGATTTTCTGGGGCACAATTGTAATTAGGATTGCTTTCTTTCATGTCACTTTCCTCTGTCTCATTACTTGCATATAGGAAGGCGATGGACTTTGGGTATTGATTTTATAACCTGCGACTTTACTGTACAAGTCTATTGTTTCTAAGAGTTTCTTGGTAGAGGCTTTAGGATTCTCTAGATGTAGTATCATATCATCTGCAAATAGAGATAACTTGACCTCTTCCTTTCCTATCTGAATGCCCTTAATATCTTTTTCTTGTCTAACCATTATTACAAGTACTTTCAGTACTATATTGAACAGAAGTCATAAGAGTTGGCATCCTTGTCTTGTCCCTGATCTTAGAGGAAAGGCCCTTACTTTTTCCCCATTGAGGGTAATGCTTGTCATGGGTTCGTGGTAGATGGCTTTGACTATCTTGAGGAAAGTTCCTTCAAAATCCATTTTGGTGAGTGTTTTCATCATAAACGGGTGTTGAATCTTGTCAAATGTTTTCTCTGTATCTCTTGATATGATCATATGGTTATTATCTTTACTTTTGTTGATATGATGGATTATGTTGATTAATTTCTGAATGTTAAGCCATTCTTGATTCCCCGGGATGATACACTTGATCGTGGTGTATGATCTTTTTGATGAGTTGTTGTATTCTATTTGCTAATATTTTGTTGAGGAACTTCGCATTGGTGTTCATCGGGGATATTGGTCTATAATTTTCTTTGTTAGTGGTGTCTTTGTTTGCTTTTGGCATTAGGGAGATATGTGCCTCATAGAAACTGTTTGGGAAAGTTCCTGTTTCTTCAATTTTCTGGAAAAGCTTGAGAAGAACTTGCAACAGGTCTCTTTAAATGTTTGGAAGAATTTGTTAGTGAATCCATCTGGGTCTGGGCTTTTGTTTTGGGGAAGGCTTTTTATTACAGTTTCAATTTCCTTAATATTAATGGGTCTACTGAGGTATTCCAAGTCTTCTTAGCTCAGTCTTGGAAGATTGTAGGAATCAAGGAACTTATCCATTTATTTTAGGTTCTCTTGTATTGTGGTGTTCAGACTTTCAAAGCAGTCTCTGACAACTTATGAATTTAATTGGTTTCTATTGTGATGTCCCCTATTTTAGTTCTGATTTGGCTGATTAGGGTTCTCTCTCTCTTTCTTTGTGAGTCTTGTTAGTGGTTTATCAATCTTGTTTATTTTCTCAAAGAACTAGCTCTTGGTTTCATTGACCTTTCCAATTGTTTTTTTGGGTTTCCATGTCATTAATTTCTGCTCTGAGTTTTATTATTTCTTTCCTTCGGTTGGGTTTGGGTTCTTTTGCTGGTCGTTTTCTAAGATCTTGAGCTCTGAAGTCAAGTTATCTATGTAGGCCCTTTTTTTCTTCCTGAGAAATTTATAGCAGAGCTATAAGTTTTCCCCTTAACACAGCTTTAGCTGCGTCCCATAGGTTCTCGTAGCTCGTGTCTTCATTCTCAGTTGTTTCGAGGTATCTGTTGATTTCTCCCTTGATTTCCTTCCTGACCCACTTATTGTTCAACATTGAGTTGTTTAATTTCCAGGTGTTTGATTTGGTTCTCTGCATCTGTGTATGATTAGCTTCCATCTTCAGTGCATCGTGGTCTGAAAAGATAGTTGATACAATTTCTATCTTCCCGATTCTACTGAGGTATGTTTTGTGACCCAGCATATGGTCTACTTTGGAGAATGTTCTGTGTGCACTGGAAAAGAAAGTTTATTCTTTCTTTTTCGGGTGTAAAGCCCTGTATAGGTCTATTAGTCCTCTCTCTTCCATTTCTTCCTTCAAATCCAGTGTTTCTTTGCTGAGTTTTGTTCTTGTTGATCTATTCAGACGAGATAAGGTGGAGTTGAAGTCTCCGACTACTATTGTGTTACTAGAAATGTTCTCCTTTAAAATCTGTTAGCAGTTGTTTTAAGTATTTAGCTGGTCCCTCATTAGGTGTATACATGTTTAAGAGTGTGATTTCTTCCTATTGTATATATCCCTTCATAAATAGAAAATGACCTTCACTGTCCCTTTTAATCTTTTTCAACCTGAAATCTATGTTGTTGGATACTCGTATGGCCACCCTGGCTTTTTTACAGGAGTTGTTTGCTTGCAGGATTGTTTTCCATCCTTTGACTTTGAGTCTGTGTTTGCTCTGACTGTTCAGGTGTGTGTCTTGTAGGCAGTAGAATGTTTGGTTTAATTTCCCATCCATTTTGCCACTCTGTGTCTTTTAATTGGTGCACTTAGAACATTGACATTGAGAGATATTATTGTCATGGGATTTTGTGCCATCTTTTTCTAGGGTTTGTTGTTCTTGTAGGGTTTTTCCTTGTCTTACAGTAGCCTCTTTTGTCCTTCTTTTAAGTTGGTTTTGAGTCTATGAAGTTCCTGAGCTGTTGTTTATCTGTGAAATAGTGCATGTTCCTTCAAGTTTGAGTGAGAGTTTAGCCGGATGAAGAATTCTTGGTGAGTCATTCATTTCACTGAGTTTTTTCACTATATCCCACCATTGTCTTCAGGCTTGGAGGGTTTCCTCTGATAGGTCTGCTGTATATCTAAGGGGTGCTCCTTTGTATGTGGTTTCCTTCTTTGACCTTGCTGCTTGCAGTACTGTGTCTCTATCCATGGCATCCATCACTCTGACTATGATATGCCTTGGAATGTTTTTATTAGGGTTTCTTTTAGATGGCACCCTTCTGGCTTCTTGGATCTGGATGCCTGCATTCTCCAACTCTGGGAACTTTTCAGCAATGATTTCTTTATCTGTGACTTTTTCATT